>NW_006921826.1:583983-584792 GCF_000298275.1 Orycteropus afer afer | reverse complement strand
TAGGATTGCCCAACCTTCCTTCCGAGGAGTGGCTGGTGGGTTTGAACCACCAGCCTTCTGGTTAGCAGTCAAGTGCTTTTAGCCACTATGCTACTGATAATAGCCATCCTAAAAACCAAACCCACTGCCAGAGTCGGTTCTGACTCAGCAACTCTATAGGACAGAGTAGAACTGCCCCTGAGGGTTTCCAAGGCTGCATATCTTTGCAGAAGTAGACTGTCTTATCTTTCTCCCATAGAGTAGCTGATGGGTTTTAATCTCCAACCTTTGGTTAGCAGCTGAGTGCTTTACCACCGCACCACCAGAGCTGGTATCACATTGTGGTTTTAATTCACATTTGCTTAGTGGTTAATGATATTGAGCATCTTTTTAAGTGCTTGTTGGTCATTTGTGTATCTCCTTTGAAGAAATGTCTATTTTAGTCGTTTGCGTAGATTCTAGGCTTCTGTTGCATGCCTGGACCCTGTTTCCCTAAATATGCCTTATTCCTCTAATTTGGTCATCTGATTTTAGGTCTCTAATTCTGATCTAAACTGATTGATTCTTGTTTATGGACAAGGCAGGAGATCTTGGAGCTTGCTCTGGCCAAAGACAGGGCTAAAAGGTAGTTTGAAAATAGACTGGATTTTGCACAAGCTGTCAGTATCTTACTGCGTAGAATTTTATTTGTGATAGTGTCACAGACATTGTTGCTAGGTAAAAGTGGATTGCTTATTGTTGTTGTTGTTAAGTGCCGTCGAGTCATTTCCGACTCATAGCGACCCCATGCACAGCAGAATGAAACACTGCCCGATCCCGCACCAGCCCCA
>NW_006921826.1:575731-581065 GCF_000298275.1 Orycteropus afer afer | reverse complement strand
CCTCTGTCTGGCTTCCTGGCTTTTAGTCCCCTTTCTCCAGCTCTTCTGGAGTGCTGGTTTGGGCGTCCCTGAGTTTTCCCTGGGGCTGACTATTTGTCATACTGATTGCCTATTAGTCATACTAAAATTATTTAGCCAAATCTGAGTATGTAGTATTTGGTTTCACCAGCATCATTTTAAATGATACTAAAACCCACTGCCACTGACTTCCAGCAACAAGGAGGAATAGGCAGACAAGCTACACAGACCCTCTAAAGCAAAGAATCAAGAAACTAGTTGAAACAGATACAGAAGATAATCCTGGAACCCTGAGCTTTCAAGGGAAGGATAAAGAAGTGGTTTAAATACCAACTAGTAGTGGAACCTGAATAAAAACAGTGAACAAGAAATATTCAATTTGGCCATGCCATCAAGACAGCCAACAGTATTCAGGCCCATCTGCATACTGTTGGCTGTGTTGATGGCATGGCCAAATTGAATATTTACAAGTAGTATTCTGATCTAGGCAGCAACCTAAGAATTGGCTTAGCTTGCTGAGGACTACTCACTGATAGCTGATGACTAGAAAGGAAAACACTGAATGAGGAAACAGAGCTGTGGACTGTTGGCTGTCCTGATGGAGTGGCCAGTTTGAATATTTGCAAGCGACATTCCAATCTGGGCAGTAACCTAAGAGTAGGCTCTACTTGCCAAGACAACACAGGCAACAACACCAGACACTGGTGACTAGAAAGATACATATGTGTGTGTGTGTATGTGTGTGTGTGTGTGTGTATATATATATATATTTGTTGTTGTTATGTACCATCGAGTCGGACCCAACTCATAGTGACCCTTCCTTGGGTTTCTGATGCAGTATCACTACAGAAGTAGATTGCCCCATCTTCCTTCCAATGAGTGGCTGGTGGGTTTGAACCGCCAGCCTTCTGGTTAGCAGTGAAGTGCCTTAGACACTTTGCTACCCGAACTCCCATATATATATGTGTGTGTATGTATGTGTGTGTGTGTATATATATATATATATATATGTATGTATATATATATATTTTTTTTTAAATTATAATTTTTTTCAATTTTTATTTTCATTTATTGCCGTTTTCTTTCCTTTTACAATTGTTGCTGTTTGTTTATGCAGTTTGTTTTTTGTACTTTATTTATTTTATTGTCCAATGGGGTGGCAGACAGCAACCATGCCCACAGGAACCAAAGACATCTGCACTTCCTGAAGTCCCACTCATTGGGTGAGGGCCACCACTTACTGCTGCCCCAACAAATCAAACCACAGACAGTGGCCTATACCAGCCCACCTCACCTTCGGCTGCTCCTCACAAATGGCTAACAGAGATCTGGGTACACACACTCTCATCCTCTGTCACACCTACCAGGAGACAGGTGATGGGTCCCTAAGTGCTGCCAACCAGCAAATAGAGGAGCACAATAGCCATGCTCACTAACATACATCAAAACAAAATAAAGCAAAAAAAACCACTTGGCGAACCATGCCAACATACAGTCACCAATTAAATATAAATACAGTGACATCACAATGTCTTGGAGACAACTGACCATCTCAGTCCACAGAAAGAAGCAATATAAAGTAGTACAAACAAAGAAGCAGGATACAGAGCCAGAAAATCTCCCTGAGGCAGAAGTGACATTGGAACTGCCTGATGAGGAATTCAAAAGAATATTATTTAAGTACCTGCAATGGATTGAGGGACAGGTCAAGAAAAACACAAAATTAAAGAAATCAGATAAACCTTTAAAACAGTTTAGGAGAACAATACAAGAACAAATTGACAAAACAAATGGAAAATTAGAAACTGTACAAAACAACAAATAGAAATCCAGAAGATAAATACTAATACTTCAGAACTAGATAATACATTGAATGGGCAAGGGAGGAGAATCAAATCAATGAAAGACAGAATTAGTGAGATTGACAACAAATCCTTCAATACTACTTTGTTAAGGGATCAATTAGAAAAAAGATAAAAACATAATGAAGAAAGCCTAAGGTTCATGGGGACACCATTATGAGGAATAACAAGTGTAATCAGAATTTCAGAACAGAAAGAGACAAATAAAAGCACAGAGAAAATTATCAAAGATTTGTTGGAAGAGAGCTTCCCTAATATGATGAAAGACAAGAAGATATCCATTCAAGAAGTTCAATGAACCCAACAGGGATAGACCCCCTCCCCCAAAAAATATCCCCCCAAGACATATCATAATCAAACTCTCCAAAACCAAAGACAAAGAAAGAATCCTGAAAGGAGCCTGGGGGGTGGGGGGGAAGATACCTGCAGAAGGCATCCTATAAGACTAAGCTCTGATTTCTCTGCAGAAACCATGTAAGTGAGAAAGGCAATTTTATAAACCCCTGAAAGGAGCAAAACAAAAAACCCTGGCAACCAATAATTATATACCCAGCAAAATAGTCCCTCAAATATGATGATGAAATTAGGACATTTCAGATAAACAGAAATTAAGAGAATTTTTTACAACCAGACCAACCTTACAAGACATGCTAATGGGAGTCCTTAGATGGAAAACAACAACAACTGATGATTAACACACATGACAACAAAACCCAGAAACCAATCCAGTTATAGAAGTATCCAAAGTAAAATAAACTTACAAGATTATAAACAGGGTACCAGAGATATGAGTGGGTAAATGAGGACAACTATAAACCAAAAAGAGGAAATTAATAATGTAGGTAGAAAACTTTCAAATGGAGTATTAGCCAAAACAATTATGAGATAGACAGTTCTAAATCTGGGGAGAAAGTGATAAATCACAGAATAACTTCAAAGAAAATTAATAAACCTTTGCATCAAAATAAAAAATAAGAAAGGTGCAAGTATGTAGCAAATACTAAAACAACAGCAATGAAGGAAATGATAACAAAATTCATTAACAGAATAAGCTCAGCATAGAGAATATGGAACAAAGAAATCAGTAACACCACAAAAAAACACACAACAAAATGACAGCAATAAATTCATAGTTTTTGATAGTTACACTGAATATAAATGCATTATGTGCATCCCTCAAGACATAGAGAGTTGCAGACTGTGTAAGAAAACGTGACTCATTAATATGCTGTCTATTGGTACACTTACCTTAGACACAAAGACAAAAAGAGAATAAAAATCAAAGGTTAATAACAGATATAACAAGTAAATGGCAATCAAAAAGAGGAGGAGTGGCAATATTAATTTAGGATAAAACAGACTTTAAGACAAAAAACACTGTAAGAGATAAGGATGGCCATTAAATAATGATTAAAGGATCAATTGGAAAAGAAGACATAACCATAGTAAATATCTATGCACCCAATGAAAAAACCCCAAAATACATAAATCAGATTTTAACAGAATTTAAAAGACAGATAGATGACTCCACAGTAATAGTAAGAAACTTTTATGAACCACTTTCAATGAAAGATAGAAGAGCTAGAAAGAACCCCAACGAAGATACAGAAGAACTAAACAATGCAATCAACAACTTGACCTTAAGAACATCTACAGAACATGTCACGCAACAGTAGCACAATTTACATTTTTTTCCAGTGCACATGGAACATTCTCTGGGATAGACCATATGTTAGGTCACAAAACAGTACTCAACAAATTTAAAAACATTCTAATACTGGAAAGCATCTTCTCAGATCACAATGCTATGAAATTAGAAATAAAAAATAGGAAGATCAACAGATACAGAACAAACACATGAAACTGATTAATACTCATTTAAAAAACGACTGGGTAATATGAGAAATGAAGAAGGAGACTTAAAAATTCCTTGAATCAAACAAGAATGAAAACCAACATACCAAAATCTTTGCGACACAGCAAAAGCAGTGATTCGTGGGCAGTTTATAACAATAAATGCACACATTGAAATAGAAGAAACAGGCAAAATCAATACCATAACTCAACATCTCCAACAATTAGAAAAAGCACAGCATTAAAAAATCACACCATCACCAGAAGAAAGAAATAATAAAGATTTGCGCAGAAATAAACAGAAAATAAAGAGACAATAGAAAAAAATCAACTAGAAGGTGAGTCTTTGAAAAGATTAATAAAATAGACAATCCACTGGGAAATTCAATAAACAAAAAGAGGGAAGATTCAGTTAACACAAGTAATAAATGAAATAGGTGACATTAGAATCATTTGAAATAAAAAGGATAATATTAAGATACTATGCAGAACTATGCTCAAAAAATGTGAAAACCTAAAAGAAGTGGACAGATTTCTAGAATTACACTACTTACCTAAAGTAATACAGAATGAGGTAGAATATTTGAACAGACTTGTAACAAAAGAAGAAATTGACCAGGTCTTAAAAAGACTACCAACAGTAATAACAAAAAATCCTGGCCCGAACATTTCACTGGAGAAGTCTACCAAACATTCAGAGAAGAGCTGATACGAAAGCTACTCAAACTATTCCAGAACTTAGGAGTGGATGGAATCCTCCTAAATTCATTTTATGAAGCAAGCATAATCCTAATACCAAAACCAAGCAAAGACACTACTAAAAAGGAAAACTACAGACCAAAAAACTACAGACTAGGAAGAACACTAGGAAGAAGGAAGAGGCCATCTACTTCTCAAAGAATTGGCGAGGGAAAACCTTATGAATAGCAAAGAAACACTGTTTGATACATTACCTTGCAACTTTATGAATAGTTCAGTTAGGTTAGAAGGCTCTCAAAATAGGACTGAGAAAGAGCTGCATCATCTGCATAAACCCAGCCTTAGTCCTGTGGATAAGGTAGAGCTTTCGAGA
Organism: Orycteropus afer afer; assembly: GCF_000298275.1. Taxonomy (NCBI): domain Eukaryota; kingdom Metazoa; phylum Chordata; class Mammalia; order Tubulidentata; family Orycteropodidae; genus Orycteropus; species Orycteropus afer. The sequence continues at coordinate 576,259 of NW_006921826.1, read as the reverse complement.
CCTCCATTTGCTGATGTGGCACCACTCAAATTGAAGAGAAACAGCTACAGACGTCCATTAATCATTGGAACATGGAATGTACAAAGTATGAATCTAGGAAAATTGGAAGTTGTCAAAAATGAAATGGAAAGCATAAAGTCTGATATCTTTGGCATTAGTGAGCTGAAATTGACTGGTTTTGGCCATTTTGACTCAGACAACCATATGATCTGCTAGACTGGGAATGATAGTTTAAAGAGGAATAGCATGGCATTCATCATCACAAAGGATGTTTCAAGCTCTGTCCTGAAGTACAATGCTGTCAGTGATAGGATAATATCCATATGCCTACAAGAAAGACCCGTTAATATGACTATTATTCAAATTTACGCCCCAACCACCAAAGCCAAAGATGAGGAAATTGAAGATTTTTATCAACTTCTGCAGTATGAAATTGACCGAACATGCAATCAGGATGTGTTAATTATCACTGGTGACTGGAATGAAAAAGTTGGAAACAGAGAAGAATCACTGGTGGTTGGAAAATTT
>NW_006921826.1:538118-574466 GCF_000298275.1 Orycteropus afer afer | reverse complement strand
AGATGTTTACTTGTGTTTTATTGACTATGCAAAGGCATTTGATTGTGTGGATCATGACAAATTATGGATAACATTGAGAAGAATGGGAATTCCTGAACACTTGATTATACTCATGAGGAACCTGTACCCTTATCAGGAGGCTGTCCTTCGAACGGAACAAGGGGACACTACATGTTTTAAAATCAGAAGGGAGTGTGTTAGGGTGGTATCCTTTCCCCATACTTTTTCAATCTATATTCATTAAGGACATGGAAAAACCAATCACTAGTTTTATATTGAAAGGAAAGTGCCCTCATAGAAGCAAAGCACTGCTTTAGAGGAAGAATAAAATAGGAGGTCTCATACTCCCAGATCTCAAAATCTATATAGGCACAGTAGTCAAAACAACCTGGTATTGGTTCAGTGACAGACACATAGACCAGTGGAACAGAATTGAGAACCCAGAAATAGATCTACCCACTTGTGGTCACCTGATTTTTGACAAGGGGCTGAAATCCATTAAATGGGGTAGAGATTGTCTCGTCAACAAATGGTGCTGTCAAAACTGGATATCTATTTGCAGAAAAATGAAACAAGATCCATACCTCAACCTATACACAAAAACTACCTGCAGGTAGAATAAAGACTTAAATGTAAGACATAAAACTGTAATGTTCATCAAGGAAAAAATAAGAGCAAACTTATGAGCCCTCATATATGGCATTAGTAGACTACCAAACATAAGTAAAAATGCACAAACATCAGAAGATAAACTAGATGACTAGACCCTCTGAAAATTGAATTCTTATGCTAATCAAAAGATTTCTACCAAAGAATAAAAAAAGAACCTACAGATTGGGAAAAATATATGGCAATGACATATCTGACAAGATATGTTTTGGTTACCTAGTGCTGCTCTGACAGGAATATACCACGAATGGGATGGCTTGAAGAAACAGGAGTTTATTCTCTTATCGTTTGGAGACTTTAAGTCCAAGTTCAAAGTGCCAAGCTCTAGGAGCTGGGTGAAAGCCCCTCAACCTTGGGCTTCAGCTCTGCCTCCTGCTCCTGGCCCGCTGAAGCTGGAGGCTTTGCTTTACTCACCTGCTGGCTGCTGAGACTGACAAGCCCAAGGTTGACAAATAAAAAGGCACAGTCCCGATATTACCAAACCACACGGCAGGCCATTAATTCAAGTCCATTGAAAGTCTCAAGGTTGGCAGAACATGGCAGACTTGGCTACATGCAGGGTTCAAGCATGTTGTAAGCTAGAGACCATTCCCAAAGCTATTTCTTATATACAGAAAGCAAACTATATCCCAAATCAGCTAGCTAGTCAGCAGCAACAGTAGATTCCACCGTGGAGTTAATTACCTATCTCACCATGGGGAATAACTACATTCAGCTGCCCGGCTAATCAACCAGGCCCAGCAAAATTGACGAACAAACTTAACCACAACAGGACTTCTTTCAGATTGATAGAAAACTCCAAAACCTCAACATAAAAAACACAGATAATCCAATTAAAAATGGGCAGAAGACATGAACAGACACTTTACCAAAGAAGATATTCAGACAGCCAACAAACACATGAAAAGATGTTCACGATCATTCTTCTTGTTGTGTGTCGTCGAGTTGGACCTGACTCATAGCGACACCTCCTTGGATATCCAAGGTGGTATCACTATGGAAGTAGATTGCCCAACCTTCCTTCCAAGGAGTGGCTGGTGGGTTTGAGCTGCCAGCCTTCTGGTTAGCAGTCAAGTGCCTTAGGCACTACGCTACCAGAGCTCCTATATATATATATAGAGAGAGAGAGAGAGAGAGAGAGATTTATCTTAGGAAAGTGGCTCACACACTTACAGAAGCTGGCAAGTCCCAAGTTCTTGGATCAAATGTCAAGGTGGAGGCTTTTCCCAACTCACACAGCTGCAGGGGCTGACGAGCTCAAGGTTGGCAGGCAGTATACTGGCTGTTGACTCCAACGAATGACGAATCCAAGATCTCCAGGCCGAATGGTGGATTGTTTGCTTATGGACAATTGTAGGCAGCACAACAGGATCCCGATCCACAGAAGAGTGTTTCTTTTTCTCAGGACATCCATAAATATATTGGAAGCAGGCCACACTCGTAGGGAAACTCACTTTCAACTGATTGATTACTCAAAAATACACATCCTATCTCATCATGGGAATAACCGGCAGCACAACTGCTTAAACCACTCAGAATTGTGATCCAGACAAGTTGACACACAACTCCAACTATCACAACACCACAGCTCCTTTTATTATTTTTTTTTTTCATTAGCTATTAAAGAGATACAAATCAAAACAATGAGATACCATCTCACCCCAGCACAAATAGCAAAGTTCAACAAGACAGAAAATAACAAATGTTGTGAAGGATGTGAGAGATTGGGATGCTCATACACTGTTGGTGGGACTGTAAAATGATACAACCACTTTGGAAAACAGTGTGGCGATTTCTGAAAACGTTGGAAGTAGAAATACCATTTGATCCAGTAATCCCATTATTCGGGACATATCCTAAAGAAGTATGAGTGAGAACACAAATACATATATGCACACCCATGTTCATTGCAGCACTATTCACAGTAGCAAAGAGATGGAGACAACCTAAGTGCCCATCAATGGAGGAATGCATAACGAAACTGTGGTACATGCACATAATGGAATACTATGCAACACTAAAGAATAGTGTAAAATCCACAAAACACCTCATAACATGGATGAACTTGAAGGACATTCTGCGTGAAATAAGACAATCAAGGACAAATACTGTATTAGTTCACTATTGTTACAAGGCAGGGAAAGATTTATATACGGAAGGAAACTTTCTTTGTTGGCTACCAGGGCTGGGATAGAAGGAGAGAGATAATTGCTAGATAGTTAAGAGACAAGTATTGATTTGGATGAAGAGAATGGCAGTATACCAAAAGTGAATGATGAACACAAAAGCACTAAGAAAAGGAATACACAGGGATGCTCAAGAGGTACTGACAACAAAGATAAACACTTTTACATAAACAGTACTGCATTATCACTAATAACCATTAATCTATGGGTGAATACACAGGTAGGCTAAATGATCCAATATGTTTAGGCATAATGGAATATACCCATGACCATGTCTAAGTTTGGCAGATATTTCAACATACGTATTTGTATGTACTATAAAAATGTCCATATATAGAATAGAACTAATGGGGCAAAGTTATTATAACTTCTGAGCCACAGCCAAACACCCAGAGGGAATGAGTCAATGGGCCCTCTGCCTCAGGACCGTGGTCATGGGAGCATCAAGTTCAATAGGCATAACATACTACTCATAAACATTTTTCTACATCCTACTTTGGTGTGTAGCAACTAGGGTCTTAAAAGCTTGCAGGTGGTCATCTAAGTTGGAACAGTTGGTCTCTTCTCCTCTGGAGCAAAGAAGAATGAACAAAACCAAAAACACATGGAAACAGTTAGTCCAAGGGACTAGTGTCCCATGTGGACCATAGCCTACATGATTCAGACACCAAAAGTACTAGATCGTGCCCCGCTACCACTGTCAGCCATCTGGAAAGGGATAAAAATAGGAGATTCTGGAAAGAGTGGAGAAAAATGTGGAACAAAACTCAAAAGCATAAAAAGACCAGGCCTGCTTATCTGGTAGAGACTGATGAAATTCTGAAACTATGCCCTGTTCAGGCATGGAATGGAACTGACTCCCATGGCTTCTAGCCAAACAATAGACAGGCATAAAGGTGAACATTTATACCCCTTAGAACAGTCGGCCATCTGAGATCAGAAGGGCAGTATTTGCACAGGAAGATAGCTCAGAGGGCAAGAATGCATAGGAAAGAAGGACATGGGGAAAAGGTAACCACAGGGAGGAAGTGGGAAGAGAGCTGTTAAATTAGGGGATTGCAGTCAATGTCATGAAACAAAATGTGTATGAACTATTGTATAGGAAATGAATTTCCTCTGTGCACTTTCACCCAAATGACAATTAACAAAACAAAACAACCCACTGCCATTGAGTCAGTTCTGACTTATCGTGACCCCATAGGGCAGAATAGAACTGTCCTGTAGGGTTCCCAGGGCTATGAATATTTACAGAAGCAGACTGCCTCATGTTTCTCATGCAGAGCCACTGGCAAGTTGGAACCACCAACCTTTTGGTTAGCAGCTTTGTTAATTTCTGTTTCACTGCTAACCAGAAGTCTGGTGGTTCAAACCCATTAGCCACTCCTCGGAACGAAGACTGGGCAATCTATGTCCATAGAGATACTGCCTTGTAAACCCAAGGAGGGGTCACCATGAGTTGAGATCAACTTGAAGGCAGTGAGTTTGGGTGTTTGTTTTTTTTGGCCACCAGAGCTCCTTTTTTAAGGTAACTTGAGAAAAATACATAGGAGAGTGGCTTTGGAAAAAGCCCAGAACATCGTCTCTGAAGGTCCAGGCTTCAATCCAGACGGTTCTTGTTTACTGCTGATATATTTGTGGAATGGACAGGTCATTTAACCTCACCTTCAAAGGGAAGAGTTTCTAACATGGTAGTTGAATGACAGTGTAAGCATCTAACACAGTTACTGGCACAGAGGAAGTACTTGTTATTTAATCTAAGTCTTGATTTATGTTTTAACAGCAGTAGTACAGTTCTGTAGAAGGATGGAAGTCAGAGTTCATGTTTTGAATGACTCGATAGAGAAAACTTTGTGAGAACTTTCAATGCCTAGGTAAATTGTGGAAATGTATAATTTGTTTTCTCTTAACTATTTAAGCATGATTTTTATGAAGAAATTAGGTTTCAGTAAATAGTTTACTTCATAAATTACAAATACTTATTTTGAACATATACCATAAACTGAGATACAGAATATAAGACTTCATATTTGGAATGTCATCTTCACTTTTATGAGTAGTGTTTTCTTACTTTAGTATTTCAGGTGAAAGTTTCAAGTTACTTTTTTTTTTCCCATACACATTTTCTTCAATTGCTTTTTAAAAATTTAATAATGTATATGGCAGGTAGTAAAGGTAAAATTTAGAGCATTCATTCCAAATTAATATTGAATATATGAAAGCACACATTTCCCCAGTACAATTTATTCATGTAAAGATGAAACAAATATTTTGGTAGGTATCCAAAAATAGCACAGCTGTGCATTTATTTTTGGGGTTAACTGTACTGTTTCAAATGGGAGTGGGGACTTAAAATAAATCGTTTTTTCCCAAGAGTACATTTCATTATATGCCCCTGCTCAAGTTAATTATACACATCAGAGCTGAATTTTGAATCTATTCTGTCACTTTCTGAGAGATGTTTCCCTGGACCACCCATTCTAAAGGAGTAGTACCCTAAAATTGTTAACATCAAGCTGTTCTCTTTATTTTTTCATGTGCTTTCTTCTCATTATACTAGAGAAGTATGGTGACACTGAAGTTGTCTTACTCGTTTATTTAGCCCTTATTCGTCTATTTTTGTTTTCATGAGATTAGGTACTTCTCTTCATCACCATACTTCTCTAGTATGTATAGTGCTTATTAAGTACTTGTGGGTGAAGAAAAGAATGGATTAATTCATGGAGGCATCTTGTATATTCAGTGTGTCATAGTTCTGCCTATATTCTCTAAGCTTCTGTAATTTTCATAGTTAAAACAATTACATATAAATAAATGAATTCTTAGAACAGTACCTGACACATAATAAGTAATCAAAGAATTATAGAAAATTGTAAATCTGTATTTTCCTTTATAACATGATTGGTTATATCTGTACTTTATTTGATCCTGACTCCTTAGCTGAAATCTAGCCCTAACTATATTACTGCTTTCATTTCCAGAAATGCGTGATATCAAAAAGAAGAGATTTCAGTGTTGAGGATATTTTCTACTGTTGTTATTATGTGCCGTCGAGTCATACTTGACTCATAGCGACACCTCCTTGAATTTCCGAGGCAGTATCACTACCGAAGTAGATTGCCCTATCTTCCTTCTGAGGAGTGGCTGGTGGGTTTGAACCGCCAGCCTTCTGGTTAGCAGTCAAGTGCCTTAGGCACTATGCTACCAGAGCTCCCATATCTTCTACTGTTGTTGTTGTTGTTATGTGCTGTCAGGTCAGCCCTGACTCATAGCGACCCCTCCTTGGGTTTCCGAGGTAGTATTACTACAGAAGTAGGATTGCCCAACCTTCCTTCCGAGGAGTGACTGGTGGGTTTGAACCGCCAGCCTTCTGGTTAGCAGTCAAGTGCTTTAACCACTATGCTACCAGAGCTCCTATTTTCTACTAGGGACTACCAAACCAAAAATCAACTCACTGCTGTGGAGTTGATTTTGACTCATAGCAACCCTTCTTTGGGTTTCCAAGGTGGTATCTCTATGGAAGTAGATTGCCCAGTCTTCCTTCTGAGGAGTGGCTGGTGAGTTTGAACAGCCAGCCTTCTGGTTAGCAATCAAATGCCTTAGGTACTATTGCTACCAGAGCTCCTCACAAGGGGGTTAAAAAAAAAAAGTGGCATAGGAATCCTGAGTTTCTGATGTGCTTAAAATGTTATTCACTTGTCTTTGTTGATACTAAAGGATTAAAAAAAAAGGTACAAGTTAAGGAATCCTGTTTGGCAGCTGATTCAGTGGCTTAGAGTTTATTTTCATGTTTATAAGATTTATCGCTGTTACTTTCTTTACCTAGTGTTTATAAGTGTTACTTATTTGGTATTATTTATTTTAGCATTTATAAGATTTTAGTGTTTATAAGATTTATTGCTGGTTCAACACTTTTGCACATACAGTAGTACTGCATTGTCAGTGAAGGCAAACATGGGTATATGGATGGATAGATGGGTGGACAGGCTAAGCGATTAGGTATGTCTGTGAAATGGGGAGTGTATCTAAGAGCATATATAGGGTTGGCAGACAATGGTCCTATAAGTTTATATGAATGATCAGAATTCCCAGGTGTATAGTAGAGCTGACAAGGGGCAAGGTTGTGGTCACCGTTTGGTCACAGCCAGCTATCCAGAGAGACCGAGTAGTTGAACTTGCAGGCTTGGGACCATAGTCGTAGGGGACATCATGCTCGATTGGCATAACATACTATACAAAACATTGTTCCACCTCCTACTTTAGTGAGTAGTGACTGGGATCTTAAAAGCTAGCAAGATGCCATCTAGATGCAATGATGGGTCTCTCCTCATCCAGAGCAAAGAAGAATGAAGAAAACCAAAGATTCATGGAAACAATTAGTCCTAGTGACTGATATACCATGTGATCTGCAGCCTGTACGACTATGAGACCAGAAGAACTAGATGGTGCCCGGCTACCACTGTCATCCACTTGGAAGGGGATCTATGTAGGAGACCCTTGATAGAGAGGGAGAACAATGTGGAACAAAACTCAAAATCATTTAGAGAAAAAAAAAAAAGTTGGGGACCAGGTTTACTGGTGGAATCACTGAGACTATGGCCCCTAGCTGCCCTTCAGGTCTGGAATTGAACCCACACCTGTGATTTTCAGCCAAACAAAATACAGGCACATGAGTTGAACATTTACTTCAAGTAGATGCACTCCTTGAAGAGAACAATCATGGGAGAAAGAAGGGCTGCTTATGCACAGGGAGACAGCTCAGGGGGCAGGAGTGTATGGAGAGAGGGACACTGGGAAGAGGTAACTATGGGGAGGAAGCGGAGGGGATCTGTTGCACTGTGGTAAATGAGATGAGACAAAGTATATGTGAACTGCTGTATGGAAAGTGAATTTGCTCTGTAAATCTTCACCCAAATCACAATTAAAAAAAAAAAAAGAAAAAAAAAAAGATTTATTGCTGGTTCAAATGACAGTTTTGGGAGGTGAGGTTTGTCATGTATTTATTTCCCTTTTGTTTTAAATTTTCATTTATTTTGTTGTGGGCATCATACCTTCTTTCTCCTACTATTCATTTAGGAAACTTAGAGATAGGCACCAGGCCAAGTCCATAGAGATTGTTGTTAAATCTTTCATGCCTCCTGGTACCAGAAGAATAGTTGACTCGTGGATGCATAAATGAATAATATTTTAGTAAAATGACATTTGCACTGGTTAGAGGAAAGCATTTTCACCTATGTAGAGAGATAGTCCTAATATGAGGCCGGTTAATTTTTACTCTGCAGTAGCAGGAATTATGGGGTAAGAGGAGGCTCATCTGTAAAGCTATCTGGTGATGAATCAACCAGCTGATTGCCAGAAGCATAAGGATACACTGCTTTTAACATGTGTTTTAGCTCAAGTAATTGCATCTGCTTATTATCATTTATATAATAGCTTTTTTCCCCTCAGAACCACTAATCTGAGTCAACTATTTCTTTGCTATGGGTTGTGTGGAGCATTATTTTGTAGTGCTATTTGCCATGTGGTTATTACATATGAAGTGCACTCTTGTTGCCTCTCTTTTAGCTCTGGCATTATAGTAATTATGATCACTCAGAACTTCCTTGCCTCAGTCCTCAATCTGAATCTTAAGTGACTGGAAGCAACATTTTTTTTCAAATATAAATAAACAAAAGCAGTAAAATACATGCAGCCAGTTCCTGAGTTATGAAATCTGACTTACATACAACTGGTAGTTACAAACCAACCCCCATAAAGTATCCAATAACAATTCCTAGATCATTAAATGAACTAGTACCAGAGTTCTGTTAAAAACAAGATATATACCTAAATCTGTCAGTTTTTTCCAATGAGTTCTAATTCACTCCCCTCAGGCTGCAATTGTGTATGAAAACTGTAAGACAGGAGGGAGGAAAATGACATTTACTGAGTGCCAGGCTTTGAAGACACAGCACGAATGAAGGCAAGAACAAAGAGGAGGTAGGTAGTCAGTAGCAGAAGGGAGTTTGAACCCAGCTCAGGTTCTCTCCCCACTGCTGGCTAGTCACACCTTACTTTGAGGTGTCTGAGGTCTGGGCCGTTTCCCTCATGTGTCAAAGGTCTGCATGTGGTGATACTTGAGCGCAGGTCGGCCTCACTGACAAGCAATTTTTAATGAATATATAAGTAGGTTTGGAGCTGCTACAGGTCTTCTTGAGATGGGGATAACATGGAAAGATGAAGATAACAGGTCAGCTGGAAGTCACTGCAGCACAGCAGCAGGTCCCCTGGTCCAGGCCACACCTCCAACATTAGCATCTCATAGATCTTGTCCAGCTTGCTGTGCAGTAGCCCACCACAGCCACCCACATTCTTCCAGCCTGAGGTACATACAGTGGTTTGTAATAACAAATGGATGCTAATTTTCAAACACATCAAAACATAATTATTTCTATCTCTAACATTAATATGTTAACCTTAGTATGTTAATGATGTTTCATTGTATCTGGAGGTGTTTCTTTAATGTTTTTTATGCATAGAAAGGTACATTATATAATATATACTAAGACAAACATTCGACTAACTGATATTAGATACAGACTGTACCTAAGTGTTCTGACTTATGTACAGATTCAACTTAGAGGTAGACTTTGGAACGGAACTCATTTATAATCTGGAGACTGCCTGTATTATATTGAAATTATATTATATATATTAAATTGTTATAGAAACAAACTCAATACTCTGTTAGGAGTAAAAGCAAAATGAGTTTTATTGAGAATAGATAGTTTGAACTGGGCAGCATATACCATATTTTTTGCCTGTAATGCACCCACACATACAATGTGCACATGTATGTAAAGTGCATAGCATGCATAGGAAACTAATATACAGGGTGTTGCCTGGTTTGCCAAAAAATAATACCATACACATTAGTTACTTTACAAATGTAGTAGTGAAAGTATAATATGCTTGGATGTCCCAGCTGAGTAAGGATCTTTTATACATGCAAATCAACATAGATACCATGATGATAAAGATTTCTAAAATAACTTGTTCTTTCACATATTTTCTGCTTATCAGCTAATCTATTTTCCATCTAAGAACAGCCTGTTTAATTTTACAATTAACTTTCTTATCAGATGGTTCCCGGGCTTACTTGCTTCCAGGAACAAACTTTTATAACATCTCTTTCTACCTACCCCCTTAGGTTTATCAGAAGTGGTCTGGATCAACCTTCACTGGAAACCTGCTTCCAAATGCCTCTGAATTTTAGGGCCTGCTACTGCAAAACCTTAGAAATATGTGTAATGAAGCTGTGAATGTGGTGGACATCTGCAGAGGAGTTCTTTAAGAATTTAAAGCTTAAGTACTAAATTTTTAGTCCATTAGATCCTGAAATGAGCTCAGATCTAGAAAGAGAGTCATTTTTCAAAGCTAATTATAACTTCTAGAAACACAGAAATGGAACTATGATGCTAGGGGTCATTGTTTATCTCCAAATGTCTGAACTTTAAACTATTTTCAAGTAGTGGCTAAAAACAAAGCATTACATGACAAGAGGCTAAAGAATAAGAAAGAAATAACTGAAGGGGGCAGTAACTAGGCTTTAATGGTTAGATTTAATTGCTAGCAAAGGATAGATGATTCTTTGCTCCTAACTCTGGATATTTCTATGTTATCCTCATCTCAAGTAGACCTGTAGCAGCTGCAAAGCTGCTTATTCATTCATTAAAAATTGTTTGTCAAATACTCTATAGTTGAAGCATTGGACAAGGCTGTTTTTCAGTACTGCATTGACTGGAAATGATACCACTTGTGGTATCCCCCTGGTGTAATGACTACTGTATTTTTCCTCATACAACATGCTCACAGAAATAACATAAACACACACATGACACATACAGCACACATAGGAAACAAATGTGCAAAATAGTTGCACAGTTTAAAAAAAAGTAAAGCACACGTGTTATTTGTGTAAAAATGCGGTACCTCCTGTTTGTTGCAGTATCACCTTATGCTTATCTCTGACATAGCATCTACTGACCAGCTTTCCCCTACAGGACTGGAGCCAAGGATTTTATGGTTTGTTTTGCCTCTGTGTACTCCCATTACTGCTGAGAGTTTCTGGATTTGAGAGATTTCTCCGTGTCTGTTGAAAGATGCAGGAAGACAGATTTTTCCTTCCTTCATAGAGTTCATCAACCAGAGAGACACATCTAATTGTATAGTTACAGTATGATCTCATTAATGCTGTACAGTATTGTACATGTTTGGGAAAAGAGTTATGGAACTACAAAGAAAGAGTGACTAACTATGCCTGGGGAATGGAGGAAGACTTACAGACCGGCAATGTCTGTTAGCTTTGCCCTTCATCATACTCTGTGATTTCCTTTCTTTTTTAATTTTTATTGTGATTTCTGGGAAACTTTACACAGCGAATTCATTTTCCATACAGCAGTTGACATACACTTTGTCTTATGACATTGACTGCAATTTCCCAGAGTGCAACAACTTTCTTGCCTCTTTCTTCCCATAGATACCTCTTCCCTATGTCCTTCTCTCCCATGCACTCTGCCCCCTGAGCTGTTTTCCTATGCATACACAGCCCTTCTGTTCTCCCATGATTGATCTCTCCAAGGAGTATACCTACCTAATGTAAATGTTCAGTTCATACACCTGTCTTTTGTTTGGCTGGAAGCCACAGGAGTGGGTTCAGTTCCAGACCTGAAGGGCAGCTAGGGGCCATAGTCTCGGGTTCCACCAGGCTCTATCAGACTAGCAAACCTGGTTCCCCCGCCTTTCTTAACGCATTTTATTGAAATACAATTTATGTAAACTGAAATACACAAAACTAAAGTGACATGGGTCAGTGCATTTTTTTTTTCAATGTTCCCTCTCCTCTCCCCTCCCCGCTCCCACCCCTGGCAACCAACAAAGAAAGTTTCCCTCTATATATAAACCTTTACTTGACCCTCCACAACAACGAACTAATACTGTATTTGTCCTTCTGTGATTGACTTATTTCACTCAGCATAATGTCCTCTAAGTTCATCTATGTTATGCAGTGTTTTGCAGACTCTACATTATTCTTTAGTGCTGCATGGCATTCCATTATGTGTATGTCCCGTAGATTGGTCATCTACTCTTCCGCTATAAATCTTAGAGATAAGCCCCTTGCCAGAAATGTAATTATCGGCAAATAAGAACTTGTTGCTCTCATTTTTCTTATGTACTTTTTCGTGGTGTCAATTTCTTTGTTCCTTATAATTTTCTGTGCTGAGCTCGTTTTGTTTATGAATCGTGTTATCACTTCCTTCATTGCTGTTTTTTTAGTATTGCTGATTATTTATGATGGTCCTCTTTTTTGATGTGAAAGTTTATCATTTTTCTTTGAGGTTACCCTGTGATTTCTAGTTTTCTTTCCAAGTTTAGAACAGGCTGTTCTATCTTGTAGTTGTCTTAACTTTCCTACCATCTAGAAGTTTGTAACAACACAGTTTTTTTCCTCTCTTTTTGGTTTGTAGTTGTCCTCATCAGTCAATTGATGTCTCTGGTTCTCTGTTTACAGTCTTGTAGGCTTATGTACTTTAGATACTTGAATAGCTGGGTTGGTTTCTGAGTTATATCATCATGTGTGTTAATTGTCAGTTGTTATTTGCTGTTGTTGCTTCTCTGTCTGAAGGGCTCCCTTTAGCATCTCTTGTAAGGTTGGTCTGGTTTTAACAAATTCCCTTAATATCTGCTTATCTGGAAATGTCCTAATTTCATCATATTTGAGGGACAGTTTTGCTGAGTACATAATTCTTGGTTAGAAATTTTTCTCTTTCAGGGTTTTATATATAACATCCCATTGTCTTCTCACCTGCATGGTTTCTGTTGAGAAATCCGAGCTTAATCTTATTGGTTGCCCCTTGTAGGTAACTTTTCGTTTTTCCTGTGCTACTCTTGTCTTTGGTTTTGGTGAGTTTGATGATAATATGTCTTGGAAATTTTCTTTTGGGGTCTATCCTGTTTGGGACTCGTTGGACTTCTGAATGGATATATTCTCATCTTTCATCATACCATGAAAATTATCTTCCAACACATCTTCAACAATTTTCTCTGTGGTTTTATTTATCTTTTCCTGTTATGGAAATCGATTACACATAGGTTATTCCTTTTGATGATATCCCCCATGAACCTTAGGCTGTCTTCATTTTGTTTTGATCTTTTTTCTGATTTATCTCTTTCCAGAGAAGTGTTCAGGTATTTGCCTTCAGTCTTCGTAATTCTGTCTTCCATTGATTCAGTTTTGCTCCTTTGCCCATTCAATGTCTTACCTATTTCTGAAAATTTACTAGTAATTTTCTGGATTTCTGTATGTAGATTTTGCATCATTTCTAATTTTTCATTTATTTTGTCATTTTGTTCTTGTATTGTCTTTTGAAGTTGTTCTAGGGTTCTCTCTGTGTTTTCCTTGATCTGTCTCTCAATTTGTTGAAGATACCTAAATATAATTCTTTTGAATTCCTTATCAGGGAGTTCCAATGCTGTGTCTTCCTTGTTATGTAATGTGCTGTCAAGTCGGCCCTGACTCATAGTGACCCCTCCTGGGGTTTCCGAGGCAGTATCCCTACGAAAGTAGATTGCCCCATCTTCCTTCCAAGGAGTGGCTGATGGGTTTGAACCGCCAGCCTTCTGGTTAGCAGTCAAGTGTCTTCCTTAGGGATATGTTTTGGGTCTGTATCCTGGTCCCTTGTTTCTCTTGCTTTATCTTGCTTCTTTGTGTGGACTGTGATGCTCTGTTTTCTCTGAGGCATTGTGACTTTTTTGTTTTTATATTTAATTGGTGATTGTATGTTGGAGTGACTTGCCTGTGATTTTCGTTTTCTTTGTATGTTATCTACACAAGCACGGTACTGTGCTCTTCTATTTGTTAGTTGACAGCACTTATACACTCATCACCTGTCTCTTTTCCTGTTGTTAGTCTCTCATATGTCCCTGCCAACCTTGGCAAACAGAGCCTATTCTTAGGTCCCTGGAGTCTGAATGAGAATGCTATCACTTTAAAATCCAAAATGGTTGCCACTTGTAAAGATTCAAAATGGCTGCACCCTCAGTCACTTTAAATACCCAAAATGGCCGCTACTTGTACACATTCAAAATGGCACTGCCCTCAGTCACTTTAAATATCCAAAATGGCTGCTACTTATAAACATTCAAACTGGCTATGCCCTTGGTCACTTTATATATTCAAAATGGCTGCCGCTTGTGAACAATCAAAATGGCTGTGCCCTCCAGACAGTGGAAAGTCAACAGCTCAGGTATGTCCCTCCTTGCTGTTTCCCTTCCTTGTCATAGACCACCAGCACAGTCGTTCCTATAGCCCTTGGCTACCAGGGCTGATCTTTAAGTCAGTTCTCAGGTCCCAGTACCACTTGGAAATATTCAGGCTATTGGTCCCGTCAGAGTAGCTGACAGTCCGCAGCTCTGACCCTCTCTGTACTCACTATTTTCATTTAGATTTTTCTACTAGTTGGTCCCTAATCCACTTCTGTATAGTTCCTTTCAAAGCTCAGGGCTCCAGGATTATCTTCTGTATCCCTGTCAATTGGTTTTTCTTTTCTTTGTTGAAGATTGTCTGTGTCGCTTGTCTGCCTATTCTCCATCCCCACCTTTTTTTTTTTTTTTTTCATTTAATGAATTTGAGTTTTGTTCCACATTGGTCTCCCACTCTATCCAGGGTGTTCTGCATAGATCCTCCTCCAAGTGGTTGACAGTGCCAGGCACCATCTAGTTATTTGGATCTCATAGTCATTTTGACTGAGAATCACACGGTGTACCATTCCATTGGACCAATTGCTTCCAAGCATCTTTGGTTTTCTTCATTCTTCTTTGCTGTAGATGAGGAGAGACCTATCATTACACCTAGATGGCCACTTGCAAGCTCTTACCATCCTAGTCACTACTCACCAAAGTAGGATGTGGAACAATATTTTTGTATAATATGTCATGCCAATTGAACTTGATGTCCCTTGCAGTCATGGTCCCAAGCCCATGGCTCCAACTACTCGCTCCCTTCAGGTAGCTGGCTGTAGCTAAGAAGTGACTACAACCTTATCCCTTGTCAGCTCTATTATATAAATGAAAATTCTTACAGAACATACAAATACACTTGTAGAAACATTGTCTGCCAGCCCTATACATGGTCATGGGCACACTCCCCCCTGCATAGACATAGCTAATCGTTCAACTGGTCCACCCATCTATCCACCCATATATCAGTGTTTCCCATCACTGACAAATGCAGTACTGTATGTACAAAAGGGTTCATCTTTGTTCTGTGTAACTCCCATGTACCTCTCTCTGTCTTCCTCTCCCTTATCTTCCTCAGTGCCACCGATGTACATTTGGTACATTGCCCTTCCCTTCATCCAAATCAATACTTGTCTCTACCTATCTAACAGTGTTCCCTCCCCTCCCCTTCCACCCCTGGTAGCCAATGAATAAAATTTCCTTCCATATATAAAGCTTTCTTTGAGTTTTTACAGTGACAGACTAATACAATATTTGTCCTTCTGTCATTTTTTCACTCAGCATAATGTCCTCCAAGTTGATCCATGTTATGTGGTGTTTTGTAGATTCTACATTACTCTTTAGGGTTGCATAGGGTTCCATTGTGTGTGTATGTACCATAGTTTGATTATTCATTCTTTTGTTAGGGTTGCATAGGGTTCTATTGTGTGTATGTACCATAGTTTGATTATCCATTCTTTTGTTGATGGGCACGTAGGTTGTTTCCATCTTTTGCTATTGTACATAGTGCTGCACTGAACGTGGATATGCATATATCTGTTTTTGTCCTGGTTCTCACTTCTCTAGGATATATATACCTAGTAATGGAATTGCTGGATTGAATGGTATTCTAATTCCAACTTTTATATATATATATATATTTAATTGTGCTTTGGGTAAAAATTTACAAAATTTGTTTTACATTCAGCAGTTCAGTACATTTGGTTTCATGCCCCGATTACCATCCCCAACCATAACCCACTCTCCTCCCCTTCCTTCCCTGTGATCTCCCTCCCTCTGCCCTTCTTAACTATGCACTCCTGTCTGTCCAACTTTCCCTCCTTGTGAATGCCTCCTATACCATGGTGAGTAGAATCGTGCTCCATCTCTGTAGAGTAGGTGGGTGCATCGCTCTGGGTTGGGTGTTCTGCATGTAAGTCTTTCTACTGTTGGGCTGAGAGGCAGTCTTATCCCAGGCCCAAAGGGTATTCTGGGGCCACAGTCTTGGGGATCCCACCAGACTCCATCAGACCAGTAATTCTGGTCATTTTTGTGTTTTTGAATTTTGTTCCACGTTTTTCCTCCCACTCTATCCAGGATCTCCAGTGTTGATAACCTTCCCAAGGGGTTGGCATTGGTAGCTGGGCACCATCAAGTTCTTCTGGTCTCGAGGTCCATCATACCCTTGGACTAATTTTTTCCAAATGTCTTTGATTCTCTTCACTCTTCTTTGCTTCAGATGAGAGGAGACTATTAGCTGCATCTTAGATGGCCATGCGAACGCTTTTAAGACCCCAGTTACTACTCACCAAAGTAGGTTGTGGAGCAAGATTTTTATGTACTGTTTTCTGCCAATTGAGATCAGTGTCCCCCAGTACTGTGGTCTTCAGATGGCAGGCCCAGTGGCTCTCTCTCCCAAGGTGCTTGGTTATCTCTGAGAGATTACTCCAACTCTCTCTTCTGCTGCTTCTGTAATGGTTGTGGTTATTTTGTATCGCTGGTATCTATGCAAGATTATCTTCAGCTAAAGCTCTCAAGAGGAGCTCTGGTAGCATAGTGGCTAAGACACTTGCCTGCTAACCAGACGGCTGGCGGTTCAAACCCACCAGCCACTCCGCGGAAGGAAGGTTGGGCAATCCTACTTCCGTAGTGATACTGCCTCGGAAACCCAAGGAGGGGTCGCTATGAGTCGGGGCTGACTCAACGGCACATAACAACAACACAACAACAAAGCTCTCATTGGTCTGGGGTACGTTCCTGCTTGCCAACCCCCATCTGATCTTCTCAATTGTCTATGCATTAATCTGTAACCTGGTGTTTGGTGTTAGTGGTAATGCAGGATTGTGTATATACTAGTATTTGCCTCTGTTGTCTATATCTTATTTTCATGTTTCAGTGGCCTTCCTTTCCCTAGTGTCATCATGCTGGTCACAGACTCTTTCCATACTGTCCCTTCCCTTACCCAAATCAGTATGTGGCCCCCAACTAGTCTGAAATTTTCCCTCCCCTTCCTTCCCATCCCAGGTAACCTACAAAGTGAGTTCCCTTCCCTAAGCAGACCCTTCCTTGACTTTGTACAGAAGTGGGCTCATACAATAATAGTCCTTTTACGTTTTCACTCAACATAATATCATCCAGATTCATCCACATTGTGAGATTATTTGCATTTTCTTCTTTATTCATTAATGTAGTATAGTATTCCATTGTGTGCATGTACCATAATTTGGTTATCCATTGAACTATGGGTGGGTATTTACATTGCTTCTATCTCTTTGCTATAGTGAATTGTGCTGCAATTAACATGGCTGTGCATATGTCTGTTCGTGTCCTATCTCTCACCTTTTTAGGATATATTCTTAGTAATGGGATTGCTGGATCAAATGATATTTCTGTTTTCAGTTTTTTTAAGAAAACACTATACCATTTTCCACAATAGTTGAACTATTTTGCAGTCCCACCAGCACTTATATGAGAGTTCCAATCTCTCCGCAACCTTGTCAACATTTGTTATTTTCTCTCTTGTTGAACTTTGCTGTTACTATTGGGGTGAGATTATATCTCCTTGTTGTTTTGATTTGCATCTCTCTAATTGCTAATGATCCTGAACATTTCCTCATGTGTTTGTTGGCTGCTGGTATATCCTCTTTAGTGAAGTATCTGTTCATGTTCCTTGCCCATTTTTTGTTTTAATGCATTTTATTGAAATATAATTTATGTACAGTGAAATACACAAAACTAAAGTGACGTGGGTCAGTGCATATTTTTTTTTCAGTGTTCCCTCCCCTCCCCTCCCACCCCTGGCAACCAACAAAGAAAGTTTCCCTCCATATATAAACCTTTCCTTGACCCTGCACAACAACAAAGTAATAATATATTTGTCCTTCTGTGAATGACTTATTTCACTCAGCATAATGTCCTCCTAGTTCATCCATATTATGTGGTGCTTTGCAGACTCTACATTATTCTTTTCTGCTGCATAGCATTCCATTATGTGTATGTACCATAGTTTGGTCATCCACTCTTCCACTGTTGGGCACATAGGTTGTTTCCATCTTTTTGCTGTTGTAAATAGTGCTGTGATGAACATGAGCGTGCATATATCTGTTCCTGTCCGGGCTCTCACCTCTCTAGGATATATACCTAGTAATGGGATTGCTGGGTCAAATGGTATCTCCAATTCCAGCTTTCTAAGGCATCACCATATTGCTTTCCACAGTGGTTGTATCACTTCACAGTCCCACCAGCAGTGTATGAAAGTCCCAATCTCTCCACATCCCTGCCAGCATTTGTTATTTTCGTCTTGTTGAACCTTACTATCAGTGCTGGGGAGAGATGGTATCTCATTGTTGTTTTGATTTGCATTTCTCTAAGGGCTAATGATCATGAGCATTTCTTCATGTGTTTGTTGGCCTCCTGAATATCTTCCTTGGTGAAGTGTCTATTCATGTCTTCGGTCCATTTTTTAATTGGATTATTTGTCTTTCTGTTGTCGAGGTGTTGGAGTTTTCTTATAAATTTTAGAGGTAAGTCCTTTGTCAGATATGTAGTTGCCAAATATTTTTTCTCCTATGTATAGGTTTTTTTTTTACTCTTTTGGAGAAGTCTTTGGAAGCACATAAAAATTTAATTTTCAGAAGGTCCCATTCATCTAGTTTCTCTCCTGCTGTTTGTACATTTTGGGTTATGCTTGATAGTCTATTTATGCCACATATTGTCATGTGCCGTCGAGTCAGACCTGACTCATAGCGACCCCTCCTTGGGTTTCAGAGGTGGTATCACTACGGAAGTAGATTGCCCAACCTTCCTTCTGAGAAGTGGCTGGTGGGTTTGAACCATCAGACTTCTGGTTAGCAGTCAAGTGCCTTAGGCACTATGCTACCAAAGTTCCTTGCCATATATTAGGACCCCCTAAATCTACCCCAAGAGTTTCCTTGAGGAATTTTATAGTTTTAGGTTTCACGTTTAAGTCTTTGATCTATCTGGAGTTAGTTTTTGTGTATGGTGTGAGGTACAGATTCCTTTTTCTGAAAATGGATATCCAGTTTTGCCAGCACCATTTGTTAAAGAGACTATCTCTTCCCCCATTTAATGGATTTTGGCCCTTTGTCAAAGATCAGCTGACCATAGGTGGATGGATCTATTTCTGGGTTCTCAATTCTATTCCATTGGTCTGTGTGTCTGTTATTGTACCAGTTTTGATTTCCGTCACTGTATAGTAGTATGTTTTGTAATCTGGCAGTGTGAGACCTCCTACTTTGTCCTTCTTCAATAATGCTTTACTTATCTGAGGTCTCTTTCCTTTCCATATAAAGTCAGTGTTTGGTTCTTCCATATCCTTAAAGAATGTTGATGGGACCTGGATTGGTATTGCATTGGATGTATCAATTGCTTTGGGCAGAATTGACATTTTCACAATATTTGATCTTCCTGTCCATGAGCATGGTATGCCCTTCCATTTATGTAGATCTCTTATGGTTTCTTGAAATAGTCTTTTGTTGTTTTCTATGTGCAGGTCTTCTGTGTCCCTAGTAAGATTTATTCTCAAGTATTTTATTTTTTTGGTGGCTATTGTAAATGGTATTGATTTCCTTATTTCTTTTTCAGCAATCTCTTTGCTGGTAGAAAGAAATCCAACTGATTTTTGGATGTTGATCTTGTATCCTGCTACTATGCTAAATCTCTCAATTAGTTTCAATAGTTGTTTTGCTGAGTATCTTGGGCTTTCTATTGGATAGGATTATATCATCAGCAAATAGAGATAGTTTGACTTCTTCCTTACCAATTTGGATGTCTTTGATTTCCTTCTCTTGCCTTATTGCCCCGGCTAGGACTTCCAATAAAAGGTTGAATAGAAGTGGTGATAGCGGGCATCCTTGTCTGGTTCCCGTTTGCAAGGGGAATGGTTTTGGTTGCATTCTTTTGAGAATAATGTTGGCTGTTGGTTTTGCATATATGCTCTTTATTATGTTGAGGAATGTCCCATGTATTCATATTTTGCTGAGAGTTTTTATCAAATGCCTTTTCTGCGTCGAATGATGTGATCATGTGGTTCTTTTCCTTTGTTTTATTTATGTGATGGATGACATTGATTGTTTTTGTAATGTTGAACCATCCTTCTATACCTGATATGAACCCCACTTAGTCATAATGGAAGCTCTCCTAGCATAGTGCCTAAAGGCATTTGACTGCTTACTAGAAGGCTTGAGGTTTCAACCTAGCAGCCACTCCTCAGAAGGAAGGTTGGGCAATCTACTTCCGTAGTGATACTGCCTTGGAAACCCAAGGAGGGATCGCTATGAGTCAGGTCCAAGTTGACGGCACATAACAACAACAACAACAACAATGTAGTCATTATGTATTATTGTTTTGATATATTATTGCAGTCTGTTGGCTAGTATTTTGCTGAAGATTTTTACATCTCTATTCATGAGAGATATTGGTCTATAGTTTTCCTTTTTAGTGATGCCTTTGGCCTGGTTTTGATATCAAGGTTACGCTTGCTTCAGAAAATGACTTTGGGAGGATTCCATTCTTTTCTATGTACTAGAATAGGTTGAGTAGGATTGGTGTCAGTTCTCTGAACATTTGGTAGAATTCCCCTGTGAAACCAACTGGGCTTGACCTGTTGAATATCTTCTTTTGTTATTGCTCTGTTCAGATTTGCCACCTCAGTCTGTGTTAGTTTAAGTAAGTAATATGTTTCCAGAAATCTGTCCATTTCTTCTAGGTTTTCAAATTTATTCTTCATAGTGTCCTGATAGTATCCTTTTTATTTCACTTGGGTTTGTTTTGATGTTGCCCAATTTGTTTCTTTTTTGTGTTGCTCGTATTCTCTCCCTCTTTTGTTAAATTTGCTAGTGGTTTGTCAATTTTATTAATCTTTTCAAAAAACAAACTTCTAGTCTTGTTGATTTTTTCTGTTGTCTTTCTGTTTTGTGTTTCATTGATTCCTGCTCAAATCTTTATTTTTCTTCTGGTGACTTTAGGCCTTTTTTGCTGTTCTTTTTCTAACTGTCAGAGATGTTGATTTAAGGTGTTTATTTTGGCTCTTCTTTTTTGATGGGTGCATTTATTGCTATAAATTTGTCCCTGATCACTGCTTTTGCTATATCCCAAAGATTTTGGTGCTTTATGTTTTCATTCTCGTTTGATTCAAAGTATTTTTGAATTTCATTTTTTATTTCTTTTGTTATTTAGTCATTGTTAAGGAGAACATTGTTCAGTTTCCATGTGTTTGCTCTTTTTTCGCTTATCTTTCTGTAGTTGATTTCAAATTTGATAGCATTGTGATCTGAGAAGATGCTGTGCAGTATTTCAATGTTTTTAAATTAATTAAGGCTTGCTTTCTGGCCTAACATATGGTCTATCATGGAGAATGTTCCGTGTGCACTGGAAGATGTATATTGTGCTATGATTGGGTGAAATGCTCTGTAGATGTGTATAAGGTCAAGTTGGTGACTTGTGTTGTTTAGTTCTTCTGCATCGTTGTTGAGTTTCTTTCTAGTTTTTCTACTTTGATTGAAAGTGGTGTATTAAAGTCTCCTACTATGGCTGTGGAGTCATCCACTTGTCTTTTCTGTTGTCTTAAAGTCTGATCTATTTATTTTGGGGCTCTTTCATTGAATGCATAGAAATTTATTATGGTTCTATCTTCTTGTTTCATTGATCCTTTAATCATTATAGAATGTCTTTCCTTGTCTCTTATGGTGGTTTTTGTCTTAAAGTCAATTTGATCAGAAATTAACATTGCCATTTCTGCTGTTTTTTGGTTGCCATTTGCTTGTTAAATCTTTTTCCAATCTTTCATTTTTAGTCTGTTTTTTGTCTTTCTCTCTCAGGTGTGTCTAATATAGCCAGCATATTATATTGATAGATATATTTTCTTATCCATTCTGCAACTCTCCATCTCTTGAGTGGTGCATTTAATACATTGACATTCATTGTAATTATTGACAAGTAGGAATTAGTTTCTATCATTTGTTACCTGTTTTTTCATGGTGTTCCTGGTTTCTTGGTTCCATATAATTTTCTGTGCTGAGCTCATTTTGTTTATGAATTGTGTTACCATTTCCTTTGTTGCTATTGTTTTAGTATTTGCTAAATATTTGTGCTTATCCTCTTTTTTATTGTGATGTGAATGTTTATGATTTTTCTATGAGGTTACCCTGTGACTTATAATTTTCTCCCCGAGTTTAGAACAGTCCATTCTATCTTGCTGCTCTCTTGACTTCCTTACCATTTAGCAGTCTGTAACCACACTACTTTTTCCCTCTTTTTGGTTTGTAGTTGTCCTCATTTGCCAATTGGTGTCTCTGTTTCCTTGTTTACAATCTTGTAAGCTTATTTCACTTTGGATGCTTCCATAACTGTGTTGATTTCTGGCTTGTGTCATCATGTGTATTATTGGTTCTCGGTTCAAGGATTCCTCTTAGTATCTCTTGTAAGAGTGGTCTTGTTTTAACAAATTCCTTTAATTTCTGCTGATATGGAAATCTCCTAATTTTACCATCTAGGGTTTTGTCTGTGTTTTCCTTAGTTTTGTCAGGTTTCCTTGATTTGTCTTTCAGTCCATTGGAGGTACCTTAATATAATTCTTCTGAATTCCTTATAAGGGAGTTCCAGTGTCACTGCTTCCTCAGGGATGTGTTCTGGGTCTGTATCCTGTTCCCTTCTTTCTACTGTTTCTTTCTTGCTTCTTTGTGTGGACTGTGATGGTCTATTTTCTCTTAGACATTGTGATTTTGTTGTACTTATATTTAGTTGGCGATTGTATGTTGGGGTGATATGCCCAAGATTGTCCTTTTTTTGTTTTGGATGTATCTGAGTAAGCAGGATACTTAGTTCCTCTGTTTGCTAGTTGGCAGCACTTATGCACTCACAACCTGTCTCCTGGTGGGTGTGATAGGGAATAAGTGTGGCTGCACAGATCTCTGTTAACTATTTGTGAAGAGCAGTTAAGGCTGAGTCAGGTTCTTAATAGTGGTTGTGTATCGTTGGCCAGTTGGTGCAGAGGAAAGTGGTGGCTCCCCCTCAGTAAGTATATCTGCAGGAGGTATGGGTGTGGTTGGATCATATGGACATGGTTGCTGTCTCCCACTCAGTTAGACAAAAACAACAATTGAAAAACTATCAAAAAAGTAATAGCAAGGGGGCAAAAAACACACTCCGCATAAACACAAGGAATAATCATCAAAAAGAGAAAAAAAAAAAAAAAGGGAAAGGCAATAAATGAGAAAAAAATATTGAAAGAAATACATTAAAAAGCCAAAAGAAATATGAGCAGAAAAGGGGTGGAGGAACCCCACAATATCTGGGAAGAAGGGAATAAGAGAAAGAGGTAGAATAGGAGAATAATGATGAAAAAATGGGAAATATGCAAAAAGACAAAACAATGAATGGGAAGAATTACAAGAAAGAAAAATATGGGAACCAGGAAAAGGGAAGAGAGAAAAAGCCTAAAACTAGAACCTGGAAAGGGAAGAAGAAAAAATAATTTTAAAAAAGATAAAAAATAAAATAATTTTTAAACAGACAAAAAGAAACTAAAAACAAAATTGTGGCAGGGTGGGGCAAGGTACTCAGATTCTGTCAGAGCACACAGACTAGGATGGAATTCTTGCCAGCACAGAAGGTGGGTAGTAAGGAGGAATGGCTGCACTCTGTTCACCAAGAGGGTGTGAGGTATAAGAGTAACAAGGTGAATATTGCATCTTTCCAGTCCTCAGTCCATAAATGAAATGGAATGCATAAAGATTGGTATCCTAGGCATTAGTGAGCTGAAATGGACCAGTTTTGGCTATTTTAAATCAGACAACCTTATGATCTACTGTCCTGGGAATGACAATTTGAAGAGGAATGGCGTGGCATTCATCATTACAAAGGATGTTTCAAGATCTGTCCTGAAGTACAGTGCTATCAGTGATAAGATAATATCCATACACCTACAAGGAAAACCAGTTACTACTACTACTATTCAAATTTAATTGTTGTTGTTGTTGTTATGTGCCTTCAGATGAGACCAAACTCATGGTGACCCCTCCTTGGGTTTACGAGAAGGTACCACTACAGAAGTACATTGCCCAACCTTCCTTCTGAGGAGTGGCTGGTGGTTTTGAACCACCAGCCTTCTGGTTAACAGTCAAGTGCCTTAGGCACTATGCTACCAGAGCTCCCACAATTCCTCAAACATGAGGAAATTGGAGATTTTTATCAACTTCTTGCAGTCTGAAATTGACCAAACATGTAATCAAGTTGTGTTAATTATCACTGGTGATTAGGATGGAAAAGTTGGAAATAAAGAAGAATCATCAGTAGTCGGAAAATTTGGCCTTGGTGACACAAATAACCCTGGAGATGGCATGATAGAGTTTTGCAAGACCAACAACTTATTGCAAATAATAAAAAAACAACACAAATGGTGCCTATACATGTGGACTTTGCCACATGGAGTACACAGGAATCAGAATGACTACATCTCTGTAGTGGAGGCAATGGAAAAGCTCAATATCTTCAGCCAAACCAGGCCAGGATCTGATTGTGGAACAGCCCATTAACTGCTCATATGCCAGTTCAAGTTGAAGTTGAAGACAAAACAAGTTCACAAGAGCCAAAATATGACCTTGATTATATCCCTCCTGAATTTGGAGACCATCTAAAAACACCAGTGACTGAAAACCAGAAGAGCTGTGGGATGACATCAACAACATCATCCATGAAGAGAGCAAGAGGTCATTAAAGACAAGAAAGGAAGAAAAGACCAAAATGGATGTCAGAAGAGACTCTGAGATTAACTCGTGAGTAGAGAGTTGTTGTTGTTTGCTCTCGAGTCAGATCCAACTCATAGCGACCCCTCCTTAGGTTTCCGAGGCAGTATCACTACAGAAGTAGATTGCCCAACCTTCTTTCCGAGGAGTGGCTAGTGGGTTTGAACTGCCAGCCTTCTGGTTAGCAGTCAAGTGCCTTAGGCACTGTGCTACCAGAGCTCCCTGAGTGGAGAGTAGCTAAAGCAAATGGGAGAAATGACAAGATAAAGAGCTGAACAGAAGATTTCAAAGAGCAGCTCAAGCAGAGAAAGCCAATTACTATAATGAAATACACAAGGACCTGTAGGTAGAAAACCAAAAGGGAAGAACATGCTTGGCATTTCTCAAGCTGAAAGAACTGAGGAAAAAATTTAAGCCTGGAATTGCAATATTGAAGGATTCCATGGGCAGAATATTGAATGATACAGGAAGCATCAAAAGATGATGGAAGGAGACACAGAGTCACTGTACCAAAAAGACCTGGTCAGTCTTCATCCATTTCAGGAGATGCCTTATGATCAAGAACCAATGATATTGAAGGAAGAAGTCGAAGCTGCACTGAAGGAATTGGCGAAGAACAAGGCTCCAGGAATTGATGGAATACCCATTGAGATGTTTCAACAAATGGTTGTTCCGCTGGAGGCACTCACTCAAATATGCCAAGAGATTTGGAAGACAGCTACTTGGCCAACTGACTGGAAGAGATCCATATTTGTACCCATTCCAAAGAAAGGTGATCCCACAGAATGTGGAAATTATTGAACATTATCATTAATATCATACACACATTTTGCTGATGATAATTCAAAAACAGTTGTAGCAGTCTGTTGACAGAGAACTTCCAGAAATGTTAGCTGGATTTAGAAGAGGACACAGAACAAGGGATATCATTGCTGATGTCAGCTGGATCTTGGCTCAAAGCAAAGAATACCAGAAAGATGTTTACTTGTGTTTTATTAACTATTTAAAAGCATTTGATTGTGTGGATCATAACAAATTATGGGTAACATTGAGAAGAATGGGAACCTGTACATAGACCCTGTTGTTCTAACAGAACAAGGGGACATGGTTTAAAATCAGGAAAGGATTGTGTCAGGGTTGTATCCTTTCAATGTGTAAGGGTTGTATCCTTTCACCATACTTATTCAATCTGTATGCTGAGCAAATAATTCAAGAAGCTGGACTCTATGAAGAAGAACATGGCATTAGGATTGGAGGAAGAATTATTAACAACCTGCAGTATGGTGATGACACAACTTTGCTTGCTGAAAGTGAGGATGATTTGAAACACTTACTGATGAAGATTGAAGAATACAGTCTGCAGTATGGATTACATCCCAATATAAAGAAAACAAAAATCCTCACAATTGGACCTATATGCAGCATCATGATAAATGGAGAAAAGATTGAAGTTGTCAAAGACTTCACATTGCTTGGTTCTACAATCGACGCCAATGGAAGCAACATTCTGGACATCAGATGTATAGCACTGGGCACATCAGCTGCAAAGGACCTCTTTCAAGTGCTGAAGAGCAAAGATGTCTCCTTGAGGACTGAGGTGCAGTGCACCTGACACAAACTGTGGTATTTTCAGTGCCTAAGGCACTTGATTGCTAACCAGAAGGCTGGTGGTTCAAACCCACCAGCCACTCCTCTGAAGGAAAGTTGGGCAATCTACTTCCATAGTAATACCACCTCGGCAACCCAAGGAGGGGTCACTATGAGTCATGTCCGACTCGATGGCACATAATAACAACAACAACAGCATATGCATGTGAAAATTAAAAGAATAAAGAAGACTGAAGAAAAGTTCATGTTTTTGAGTTGTGGTGCTGGGGAAGAATGTTGCAAGTGCCATGGCCTGCTAAAATACCTTACAAATCTGTCCTGGAAGAAGTGCAGCTGGAATGTTCCTTGGAAGCAAGAATGGCCAGACTTTGTCTCACCTACTTTGGTCATTTTGTCAGAAGGGATCATTCTCTGGAGAAGGATGTCATGCTTGGTAAGGTAGAAGGTCAACGAAGGAGGGGAAGGCCTTCATTGAGATGGATTGACACAGTGGCTGCAATGATGGGCTCAAGTATAGCAGGGATCGTGGATCTGGTGCAGGACCAGGCGGTGTTTCATTCTGCTGTGCATAGGGTCACTGTGAGTCAGAGGCGACTCGACGGCACCCAACAACAACAAGTCCTCAATCTGATATGTCTGTGCTGTCCCCAGCAAGTGGATACTATTCTTAGGTCCCTGGAATCTAAGAAGAGGCTATTGCTTTTAATATCTCTTATGGTTGAACTGCTTGGAAACATTTAAAATGGCTGTGCCCATCTACCTCTTTACTACTTCCCCTTTTATTCACCAGCCACCAGTGCAGTCCTCCATGCAGTCCCTGGCTAGCAGAGCTGATTTTTAGGTTAATTCTTAGGTCCTAACCCCACTTGGCAATATCCAAGCTGTCCATGCTGTCAGGATTGCTCACAGTCCACAGTTTTGTATATCTCCTTTTTTTGGTGTTTTCATGAAAGTTCTTCTACTAGTTGAAATTTAGTCCACTTCTGTATCTTCCTTTCACAGCTCAGTGCTCCAGGATTATCTTATGTATCTTTGTTAATTGGTTCCTCTTTCCTTTATTGAAGAGGGTCTGTGTAATTTGTCTGCCTATCCTGCCATCTTATAGGAACAGCACTCTGATTTCTTAACCAGTGAAATTAATAAATAGAGAAGATAGAAACAATGTTAGAATTTTGTACTATTGCTCATATGCATATGTTAGGTTATACATTTTCAATTACTGTAGTCTTAGATTGTAAGCATTGAAAATTGAAGAATTTATTTTTGTGACATTTTTAATCTCTTTGAATGAAATGAAAATTGTATTCATTTCTCAAGAATAGACAAAGTTTAATATTTGTAATTTTTAAGCAGGATTTCCTGGAATTTTTACTGTATGTAATTAATGCTCTGTTCTTATGTATACAAACAACACACACACATACACCTTCAGAATTTTGTTGCCTTTTCCGAAATTATCTATTTAAATCTTAAGATCCTCATTGTTGTTTCTCATTACACTTCCTCATTTACCAACTATCTTGTTATTTGACATTTCACATATATGACCATAGTAAAAAATCTGACAATTTTGCACATTGACAGTGTATGTGTGGCCTTAATTGGATGCTGAGGTGTGAGGCAAGAGTAACTCTGGCTGTTGTGGTTAAGGTTATGTGTCCACTTGAATGTGCCATAATTCTCAGTGGTTTGGTAATTATGTAATGATGAAATTTGACAGTTATGTAATGATGTATAGTCATCCTCCATTTTGTGATCCAATGTGGTCATCCTCCATTTTCTTATAACACTGATTTTCACATAATGACCTCATCTTTGGAAGCTAACCATGTCGATAAGTGTGGTCTGGGTGTATTAAAGCACTATATCTGAAAAATATTAATAGATTAAATATGTACAGATATTTCATGTGCAATGTTTGTTTTATAATAAATAAGTATTTTATCAACTACAGAAAACCTCTTATCTGTTTAGATTGGTAATCTAAGCTGACATTATACACATGTTGTTGTATCTTTTATGATTAGTGAGTCAACATATGCTATATGGTCTTATCCCTGAAACTTTATAATAAGTTTTTGGGCTGTTCTTTTAGTCTCTTGAATTCCTCATTTTGATAAAGTTTTATTTTATCAGATAGTAAGTAGTAGTACTCTGGAAGTATCAACTTCCTTTCTTTGAATTCAAAGTACTCCAGTCTTACTTAATTCAGTCTTTGATTTGGAACAGTGATCATTGCTTTTGTAGTAGCATCTCACCACCAGAATTCTGTTAGATTAATCTTAAATATTTTGTTGGTACATAAAATTCTTACCTGCTTACTATCCAGATATCCAAGAATAAACTAACTAAAGCATTCAGAGTGATAAAAATTTATGTTAAAAGCCTGTAAATGAAAACACATGTACTTTATTCATAGGTGTTCTCATTTAGATTCTGTTTGCTTGCTTTGAGCCTAATCACAATATGCTTATTTATTGAGTAGGACTAATAAAGTAAAAAATGAATACTGTTAGCAAGGCAGAAGACAGAAAAAAACATAAAGAATATGAGTACAGTGTCTTAGAAAAGGAAAACTAGATTGTATTAGATATACTACATTGGTATTCTTTTATAAATTCTGAGGACGTCTTTTTTTTCATATATTTTATAAAATTGTTGAAGATAAACACAGCAGAACATAGAGCAATTCAACAATTTCCACATGTACAATTCAATGCCATTGTTTACTTTCTTCAAGTTGTACAACTGTTCTTACCCTTTATTTGTAAATTGTTCCTTCTCATTAACATGGACTTAATGCCCTCTAAGTTTTCTACCTGATCTTTCAAGTTGCTGTTGTAAGTTTGGTTCCATATAGATAATTCTTAAAAGAATGGTCAAGGCAAAAATTATTTATTAATTAAGCTACAGTATTGCTTGATTTTTAACAAGATTCAGGGGATATTTTTGGTTTAAGTTTTGAAGATTTCTTTCAGTATAATAGCTTTGGGAGTTCTTCCAGCCTGCATGGCTCCAGAAAATCTTTATTCCATGAGAATTTAAAATCTGTTTTATATTTTTCTCCGTTTGATCAGTATTCTTCTGTAGAACTTTGATCAAAATGTTCAGTATTAGTAGCCAGTCA
The DNA here is from genome assembly GCF_000298275.1 of Orycteropus afer afer. Classification (NCBI taxonomy): domain Eukaryota; kingdom Metazoa; phylum Chordata; class Mammalia; order Tubulidentata; family Orycteropodidae; genus Orycteropus; species Orycteropus afer. Next base: position 544,860 of record NW_006921826.1, on the reverse strand, counting down.
CCATCCATTTTTCTAGTCTCGTAACAGAGGAGGCAGTTGTTCATTGAGACAGTTAACTGCACACTATTTCTTCCTCCTATTCTTGACTCTCCTTTTTCTTCTGTTGCTTCAGGCAAATGGAGACAAATTAGTGTAACTTGGATGGCCACTTGTAAGCTTTTAAAGTAACAGGCACTACACAACAAAGTGGGAGATAGAAAAGAAGCACAAAACATGTTGTTAGGCCAATTACCTAAGATATCCCATGAAATCATGACTCTAAATCCCCAAACCAAGCAACCAGATCCCATGAGGTATTTAGTTGTACATAAGCAAACTAAGCTGCTATGTATTGTTGAAAATGAAACCAAACTCACTGCTGTTGAGTCAATTAGACTCACAGCGACCCCAGCGACCCCTCCTTGGGTTTCCGAGGTGGTATCTGTACAAAAGTATATTGCCCCATCTTCTTTCTGAGGAGTGGCTGGTGGGTTTGAACCACCAGCCTTCTGGTTAGCAGTCAAGTGCCTTAGGCATTATGCCACCAGAGCTTCCTGTTTATTGTTATTTATTGTTGTTAAATATATCACACACCTCTTGTCACTTGGACTTTTTACAGGTGTATGACTTATTGACAGTGATCACATTAATTGGCTCTGCAACTCTATGCTTAATCAATGTAATTTTCTATCACTGCAAACCGAAACTCGGTGCTCTTTTTATAATTATATGTTATTTCACTAAAATACTAGTTTCATAAAGGTAAGGAGATTTTGTTCATTGCTTTATCATCATCTGAAGTAGTGTCTGCTTCCTGATAAGGTCAAAGTAAATAACTGTTGAGAAAATGTATTTTAAATATTTTCTTGTAAAACCCAGGTTTACTGAGCTACTCTATGAGTTTTCTTTAACCTAGCTTTTTTTCAAATTCATGAAGCTACCTAGAATATTCTCATAGCCATTTCATCTGACTATAAGGAAGCACTATATTTACCATATCATGTCATATGATAAACTACAGTATCCTCATTGCTTCAGTTATTGTTTGGGGGCATTTCAGGAGTTAGTCTGCTTGACTTTAGAGACATTTGCCTCTAATATTTAGTTTCTACTAGCAATATTAAAAGGAGCTCTGGTAGCAGAGTGCCTAAGGCACTTGACTGCTAACGAGAAGGCTGGCGTTTCAAACTCAACAGCCACTCCTCGGAAGGAAGGTTGGGCAGTCTATTTCCATAGTGACACTGCCTCAGAAACCCAAAGAGGGGTTGCTATGAGTCAAGTCCAATGCGACTGCATATAACAATAGCAACAACAGCAATATTAAGGGTATTTAACCTGAAATTTGAACTCAGTAGAAGAATGAAGTGGCTCAACTACAAATAGAGAGTGCAGATAGAATGAGTTTGGAATTTACTTCTCCTAAAGTAGCTGAAAGGAGCTCTGGTGGCATAGTGCCTAAGGCACTTGACTGCTAACCAGAAGGCTGGTGGTTCAAACCCACCAGCCACTCCTCAAAAGGAAGGTTGGGCAATCTACTTCTGTAGTGATACCACCTCAGAAACTCAAGGAGGGGTTGCTATGAGTTGGGTCCAACTCAACGGCACATAACAACAACAACAACAACAAAGTAGCTTAAGTTCTTGAGTCTAATTGTAAAAGAGAGAGATAAAAGCAAAAATGATTATGACACTAATTAAAATTGGAATAGTATATAAGCCATTGAGATATATTAATATATTCTGAATAACTATTCTATTTCAGTACTTCTATATTTTATTTTAAGATCTTATGCTAAAAGGAGCAATTTTCTAACTGAGAAAATCATGGACTTTCATATTCTGGTACCCAATATATCAAGATCATCAGGACATTTATTTAACTTTCATATTATTAAACAGAAGAAAGAAAATCTCCAGGTAGCTAAAACGTTACCAATTAAGTGTTATCCTTGGAATGGTTTCACTTTTATTCCTGTTTTCAGACATTAAACAAGAAGTATTGTGGATAAACCCTTGCAGTTGTCTCAGTTCCCTTCCAAATTCCCACTTAAGATTAATAGTGAAAAAGAGACTGCTCAGAAAAGGGAAGTTGAGAAAATTTTGGAAGATGAGGAACTATCAGAGGAAGATAGTGAAATTTAAGTACTTGCCAAGGAGGATAACAAAAAGTAGCAAATTAATTCTCATGGGATCTTGGAAGGCCTTAGGAATATAAGACAACAGGTATTTGGAAAAACAGGGATGAAGAATGGAACTGAATATAAGGAGATAAGTTGAAAGTTCGTTTAACAAGCACTTAGGAGCCACTACCCAAGCCCCATATCCACAGGAGATTGGGGGGGTTATTATCTGGAATTATTAAATGAGAGATAATCCAGACATGTGGACGCTAGGCTCAGTGGAATATGGAGTACAGTGCTATGCTGAATCAAAGGCTGTAACATATAAACACTCTACATATATAATGGTGAAATGCCCCCCAATTCTTTTTTGCTCAGTTCCTAGAACATCAGCTGCCTGGATTTTGCTCAGTGTGAGTAGATTGGAGGATTCTCTTACGGATATTCTAAAGTATTCCAGAGGGAAGAAGAAAACTGTATAGATGTTGATCTTTGAGTTTTCCCAAAGAAATAGTGAGCTTGTATTTTCTATTGCTGACATCTTTAGTGGTTGGGTTTTTTCTTAAAATAAGCTGAGAACTCCCTTTATTTACAATTTATAGTCCTGTATACTGTAAAACCAAAGAAAAAGAAAAGCCCAAACTCACTGCCGTTAAGTCAACTCTGACTCTTAATGACCCCTTAAATTTAATGGTGCAAGAACTTGATACAATCACAAAAAGATTGAAATAGGAAAAGGGAGATACCTTCAACAAAAATTCTTTTGTGTATCATTTTTTAAGTGAATCTATTAAAGTGGGAATATACTTTTTAAAGTATATTTTTATAAACTGTGCTTACTTTTTGTATGCTATGGTCAGCTATGTAGCAAATCACCCCATATCTCAGTGGCTTACAACAGCGAACATTTTTATTATTGGTCATGTAACGGTGGGAGTTCTGGTGGCATAGTGCCTAAGGCTAACCAAAAGGTTCAAACCCACCAGCCACTCCCTGGAAGAAAGATTGGGCAATCTGCTGTCCTAGTGATACTTCCTCGGAAACCCAAGGAGGGGTCGCTATGAGTCAGATCCAACTCCATGGTAGTGGTTGCATTTGCGTTTTGCATGTATCTGTTGTTCAGCTAGGGTTTGGATAATCTAGGAAGGGCATTGCTTCAGGCTGCATGTTAGGTCCTTGCGTGTGTCTCTCTCTTGGAACCAGTTGGCTAACTCTAGGGCATTTTCTTTTTCTGGTGATGGCAGAGGTGAAGAGAGAAGCCCAGTCCCCCAAGTGCATTTCATGGCTTTTGCTTGCTTCACATCTACTAACATAATCTCATTGGACAAAAAAAGTCATGAGGTGGAACTCAGAGTTAAGGAGTGAGGCATTATATTCTACCTCTAATTGGAAGAGTTGAAAAGACACAGGGCACCAAAGGACTAAAATATAGTTTGTGCAGTAGATCTGGGATTGTAGCCTTCACAAATGTCAAGAATCTGCTGTACTGTTCAGACTTTTGATCCTCAATATGATCTAAAAAGTACTTGTTCTTCAAGAAGGTGTTATAGGCACTTTTAAAGCAGCAGTCTGTTAAACTTGCTGGTTTAGGATTGGAATGTATATGAAATAATAAGTGAATACCTGTAGAGCATTGATGGAGAAGATATCTCAGTATATGTGTATAGTTTGGATGGTATCTTTCCAGACTCAAATTATGACTTTAGGGTATTATTTGCAGAAAAAAAATAGGAGAGAGAGAAAAGGAAATGGACATTAATTGAATGTGTCTCTCTTTTGGCAGATAATATTAGGTACCATATCTATATCCCATTTTATACTGTTGATTTTACTATCATGCAGAAATGTTTTGTATATTTTTTTTTGGGGGGGGCAACAATTTAGCAAGCACAAAGCTCTAGGAATTTAATTCAGAAAATCTACTGCAAAACCCATGTCATCTCAGCTAATTCAGAACCTCTGGGGGAGTAAAAAGCGACTGCTGTTACATTTGTGCAAGACCTTGGATGTATTCTGTGCAGGTTGCAAACCCAAAAAGATGCCTTTACTGACTTTTTAGAGAAATCTGAGCTAGAATATATACATACAGCTTTCTCCTGCATTCCTATGAAACGTTTTTTAAGCCGAAAGGGCATAAAGCAAAGAAGCAGTTACTACTAATTTATATGGGAAAAATTTCAAGCATTTCCAGACCCAAAAAATAACCTGCCAAATCATACCAAATAACACATAACACCTAAGATAACACTAACATGTCCTGTTCACAGACACAGTTCAGAGCTATAGAGCTATAGATGCTAAGTGTAGTTTCCAGGGAAGGAGCTTGGCAACACTCTCACTGCTTGGTGCATGCTGCCTCTTTAACGGCTAGCTGCAAAACAAATACAATGCCATTTTCATTTTTCACCTTGTTTTGTAAAAGTGAAAATCCTCTTCAGATTTCTTTCAGTTAGTGAAAACAGGCATTAATGTAGCTCTTTCATAAAAGTGAAGTGGTGTAAAGTGAACTTCTGAAAAGCAGGGGATACCTTACTTTGGACACTGAGGAAACCTGCAAGCATGTTTCAATTTTATCCATATGTGACTTTCAGAAAGTACAGGTGGACCCTGGATTATGAATGAGTTTGTTCCTAAATCTGTCTTTAAGTACTATATGTGAGTAAATCACAGTATTTAAGTATGGGTTATATCTAACATCAGTTAGTCAAATGTTTGTCATAATATATAACATAGCTTTCCATCCATAAAAAAGCATTAAAGAAACTCTCTAGATACACTAAAAACATCTTTAACATAATTGTGCATTAATAATGTTTTGATGCACGAAGTAGTGCCTATTGTTATAAATCATTGTATGTACCTTGAATTTTTAATATATATTAGGCTTTGGTTGGGGGTTGGTTCGTGGTTGTACGTAAGTCAGGGATTGTACATAAGTTGGGGATGCTGTACGTAAGTTGGGCATTTGTAACTCTGGGACAGCCTGTACTCAGTGCATGTGGAAAAAACATCCTAAATTGAAGAACCAAAGAGAATCTTAGATAAAGAAAAAGCCCCAGACAAAAACAGGAAATAGTAACTTTATGCTATGCCATATTTCTACCCTTTGTAGAAATGCTTTGAGAGGACTCAAGGCCATTGCCTATTCCCACCCCCCCCAAAAAAAAAAAAAACCTTATTTTGAAGAAGATGTGTTTTGTTGATGTTTTTCAGAAAATATGTATTTTTTTTTACTTCCTTTGTAAGCTTCATTTAAAGCCAAAATAAACATAAAAGGCCATTATTTTTATTTCACTTTATTATTTTGTGTAATTATATAAATGTGATCATTATATGTTTATATTATAAGGATATAATATATAAATAAGAAGCTCTAATGGAGTAGTGGATAAGGCATTTGGCTGCTAACCAGAAGGTCAGAGGTTCAAACTCACCAGTTGTTCCACAGGAGGAAGATGAGGCAATCTACTTTGTAAAGATTTATAGCCTTGGGAACCCTGTAGGGGTCGCTACGAGGTAGAATTGACTCGAAGGCAGTGGGTTTTTTTTTAAATTATTATTTTAAAATAATATATTATGAATATAATTATGTATTTTATATTGTCTAAATAGTAAATAAAACAGTTTTTTTTTTTGCATCGTATGAATAATACATATGACTTGAAAATTGCAAAGTAATTTGCTCTTGCTTGGCTCTAATATTTTAATTTACTGTAATAAGGGTAATTTAATTTCACTTTAACCTTTCTGTAGTTCTTTTCACTTCCCTTGAATACATGTAACTATTACTACTTAAAGAGCTCTGGTAGCACAGTGCCTAAGGCAACTGACTGCTAAGCAGAAGGTTGGTGGTTCATATCCACCAGTCACTCCGCAGAAGCAAGGTTGGGCAATCTACTTCTGTAAAGATTTACTGCCTCCAAAACCCAATGGGGGTTGCCATAAGTCAGAATCAACTCGATGGCTGTTTTTTTTTTTTTTTAATTAACTTACTTATTAATGCTGTTCTTTTAAAATTTGCCTTCTAAAAGGCAATACCCCACCCACTGGCATCGAGTCAGATCCGACTCATAGCGACCTCTCCTTGGGTTTCTGAGGCAGTAGCACTACAAAAGTAGATTGTCCAACCTTCCTTCCAAGGAGTAGCGGGTGGGATTGAACCTGCAGCCTTTCTGGTTAGCAGTGAAATGCCTTAGGTGGTATACCACCAGAGCTCCCATGAAGACTATTAAATGACATTTCCCTTTTCCTAGCTATAGGTCCCTGGGTGGAGCAGCTGGTTTGCACTTGGCTACTAACTTAAAATGTGGCATGTAGTGCCATAGAAGAAAGGCCTGGCAACTCACTTCCTTAAAGATTTCACTCAGGAAAACCCTACAGAGCAGTAACACATGGGACTGCCATGAGTCAAAATTAACTTGATTGCAGTGGTGATTTTTATTTTTCTCCCTAGCTGTATAATTTTGTGAAGCCATATTTTCTTCAGATGCTTAAAGTTAAATAGTTTGAGTGTAGAACCAGATGTGAGACTATTAATCCAGACCATTAAAGAGATTTGTAAAAGCATAAAATAGTGCTACCCTTCTCACTAATTATATATTTTTTTTTTAATAATTTATTTGTTTTTATTTGGGTGAAGATTTA
>NW_006921826.1:532680-534377 GCF_000298275.1 Orycteropus afer afer | reverse complement strand
TCCCTTCAAGGCTCAGGGGTCCAAGATTATCTTCTATGTCTGTGTTAATTGGTTTCCCTTTTCTTTGTTGAAGAGCGTCTGTGCAGTCCTTGTGCCTAGTCCGCCATCTTGCCAGAACTCCCTAATTATATTTGTTTTGAAAGTGTATTTTTTCATAAAAATGTTAGATTATGTTTATATGAAATTATTTTATTTTAAATTTATTAACAAATGTCAGTTATCCAGTTTTAATTTCTAATATGGTAATTGTTAATACATATAGTCTATGTGAGCAAATGCTCTTTGGGGTCTTTTTATTTTTTAAAAAAAAATTCTTTTGTGATTTGGGTGTAAGTTTACAGAGCAAATTCATTTTCCATACAGTAGTTCATACACATTTTGTTTCATGATATTGAGTACAATCCCCATAATGTAACAGCCCTCTTCCCACTTCCTTCCTTGAGTTAACTCTTCCATGTATCCTTCTTTCCTATGCATTCCTGCTCCCTGAGTTATCTCCCTGTGCAAGTACTGTCCTTCATCTTCCTTGGTTGATTGTTTTAAGGAGTGTAACTACCTGGTTAAATGTTCATTATACATGTCTGTCTGTTGTTTGGCTGGGGGCTCTGGTAGCGTAGTGCCTAAAGCACTTGACTGCTAATCAGAAGGCTGGCAGTTCACATCCACTAGTCCCTCCTTGGAAGGAAGATTGGGAAATCTACTTCCTAGTGATACTGCCTTGGAAACTCAAGGAGGGGTCGCTATGAGTCGGGTCTGACTCGATGGCACATAACAACAGCAACAGCATTATTTGGCTGGCAGCCCTGGGACTAAGTTCAATTCTAGGGCTGAAGGTTGACTAGGGGCCATAGTCTTGGGGGTTTCACCAGTGAGGTCCTTTTTGTTTGTTTTTTTTAAAAAAAAAAAGACAACAAAAGGGTCCCCAAACCGAAAACTTCAAGAATTGCTGCTATAGGAATATGTGTCAAGAAAGTAAAGTAGTACACGTAAGAAAATAGAAAGTCAGCAATGCCTTGGAAGAAAAGCCTGGTGATTCTACTTCCTGGAAGATCAGCCATTGAAAACTTTGTGGAGCACATTTCTGCTCTGATGCACATTTGGTTACCTTGAGTTGGAATCCACTCCAGTACAAGAGGCAGAAATGTTTTTATTACCTTCACTGATTCTATACTTGATAGACAAAGAAGCAGTGTGCATTGTTTCCATTGTTAGTTCATAATCAAATATCAAATTCAGTTTTTCTCTCAAGCCATTTATAGGTTAGAAGTTTATTTGTACAATATTGCTGTTTCTTTCTGATACCAATATATTAATGTGACTGCTTACTTGAGGATTATGACCCATTACTGTTGAGTCATTTCCTACTCATGGTGACCCTACAGAATAGAATAGAACTACCCCATCAGGTTTCCCAGGATCTAATTTTTACGGAATTGGATTGCCACATCTTTCCCCTGGGGCGCAGCTGGTGAGTTCAAACCCCTGACCTTTAGGTTAGCAGCCAAGCACTTAACCACTGTATCACCAAGGATTCTCTTGAGGATTATTGTTGTTGTTATGTGCCGTCGAGTCAAACCCGACTCATAGCGACCCCTCCTTGGGCTTCCGAGGCAGTATCACTATGGAAGTAGGATTGCCCAACCTTCCTTCCGAGGAGTGGCTGGTGGGTTTGAACCGCCAGCCGTCTGGTTAGCAGG
>NW_006921826.1:530975-532250 GCF_000298275.1 Orycteropus afer afer | reverse complement strand
TTCCTTCCGAGGAGTGGCTGGTGGGTTTGAACCGCCAGCCGTCTGGTTAGCAGGCAAGTGTCTTAGCCACTATGCTACCAGAGCTCCTGACAAACTATTTAGTCAGGCATAAATTTGGTGAATGCAGTTCTAAGGCCGATGTAAGGGATTTGGTGAATAAAGATGAAAGCTAAAAATTATCTGAATGTATGTGTTTTCTGCATATCTCTCTGCAGGATGACGTAGCTTTGCCAGAGATTTAGAAGCTAAGCAGAAAATGAGCTTAACATCCTGGTTTTTGGTGAGCAGTGGAGGCACTCGCCACAGGCTGCCACGAGAAATGATTTTTGTTGGAAGAGATGACTGTGAACTCATGTTGCAGGTAATTGCATCAGCCTTCATGTGTGTCTACTAAAAACTTAGAATTGGTATAAAATATTTGTCTACTACTTCAGGGAACAAGACTAATTAGATGTGGACTTACTTTCTCACCTTCTTTTAGCCCTACCAGCCCTTCTTTTAGCTAGCTACCAATTCAATAAATCTCTCTGCCTTGAACTATGTAAGTTCTTAACTTTTGGGGATTCATATTTTGGAGTTGAAAAATGAGGTCTCAGAAAAGACAAGTTTATTCTTAAGAAGTAGGAAGTTTCACCTTATGTACTTTTAAAAAAAGATGTGCAAATATTTTATGAAAATAGCATAGCATGGCGTAAAACTTAATTTTAATCCTGAATTTCAGTAGTGAAATTAGTTCATTGCTTCTTTTAGAGATGTTTATTTTGATGCCTTAGATGCACATTTCACAAAGCAGCAGGGCGGGAGAGCGTGAGAAAGAGGATTAAAAGGCCTAGGAACCGGGACAGAGGAGGAGTCAGCAGCAGGGACCCAGGTAAAGGTGGTAGAAGAGGTTTCCAACAGGGAGACAAACTTGTCTATTGGTTTGCCCTACCGTGGTGACATGTTGATGTGAGTTTTGAGGTTGAGCCACTGGTGTTTCAAACCCAAAGGGATGCACAGGGTGCACAGGTATCAGCCCAGCTTACAGAGTGAGACAGACAAGGAAGAAGGAAGAGGCCGTCCACTTTTCAAAGAATTGACCAGGGAAAACCTTATGAATGGCAAAGAAACACTGTCTGATACATTACCACACAACTTTATGAATAGTCTAGTTAGGTTAGAAGGCTCTCAAAATAGGACTGGGAAAGAGCTGCATCATCACAGTAAACCCAGCCTTACTCATATGGATAAGGTAAAGCTTTCGAGACCTCCATTTGCTGATGTGGCACCACTCAA
>NW_006921826.1:503112-526905 GCF_000298275.1 Orycteropus afer afer | reverse complement strand
CTTCCTTCTGAGGAGTGGCTGGTGGGTTTGAACTGCCAGCCTTCTGGTTAGCAGTCAAGTGCTTTAGCCACTATGCTACCAGAGCTCCTGGGCTCTAGTATAGCAGGGATTATGCAGCTGGTGTGGGATCGGGCAGTATTTCGTTCTGCTGTGCATGGGGTTGCTATGAGTTAGAAAAGACTCAACGGCACCTAACAACAACAACAACAGAGTAATTTGAGTGTTATTAAGTATAATTGATATTTACTTTGATATTGATATTGATATATATGAGTCATGTATAAAGATACTTTAAAAGATACTTGTAAGATATCTTTGAGTAAGAAAAATGCATCTTCAGTTTATTACAGAGTTAGTTATTATAGTTAGTTATTAAATATTAGTTGGGTAATTCAAAATATGTCATTATTAGAGTTAGCTTCTGCAGTAGATCAAGAGGCAAATCTGATATGTCCTGGTAATCCTGAATAAAATATTATTCCTCTCTTCCCTTTATTTGGTTAGTAACTGTACTTAGGGTGAAAATTTTTATTTTATTATTCAGTTGTTAACAGGGGAAGATGTTTTGATTGTTAAAATTGGTAAGTTTTGGATGTTGTTACTGATGGATAGAGACTAGGGATGCTGCAAAACAATCTGTAGTGCACAGCATTCTCCCATGCCTCACCAGCAGTCACAATGAAGAATTAATTATCCAGCCCAGTCAGTAGTATGTAGATTGAGAAACTTTGTATTAGCCCTGAAAGAATATAATTTGCATATGTTTGTGTGTATATTTACTGTTTTGTTGCTGTGATTTGGTTGAAAGTTCACAGAGCAAATTTACTTTCCATATAGCAGTTCACATATACTTTGTCTCATGTCATTGACCACAGTTTACCACAATGCAACAGCTCCCCTCCCACTTCCTCCCCATAGTTACCTTTTCCCTATGTTCTTCCCTCCATGCACTCCTGCCCCCTGAGGTATCTCCCTATGCAGCCCTTCTGTTCTCCCATGATTGTTCTCTACAAGGAGTGTATCTACCTAGTGTAAATGTTCACCAAATATACCAGTCTTTTGTTTGGCTGGAAACCACAGGTGTGGGTTCAATTCCAGATATGAAGTGCAGCTAGGGGCCATAGTCTCAGTGGTTCCTTCAGGCTCTATCACACCAGCAAACATGGTCCCTTTTTTTTTTTTTTTTTCCTAAATAATTTTGAGTTTTGTTCCACATTGTTCCCCCACTTCATCTAGAATCTCCTACATAGATCCCCCTGCATGTGGTTGTCAGTGGTAGCTGGGCACCATCTAGTTCTTCTGGTCTCATAATCATGTAGGCTGAGCATGTAGGCTGCTGCTTCCATTTGTTCATGGTGTACCAGTCACTTTGACTAATTGTTTCCATAATCCTTTTTGGTTTTCTTTATTCTTTGCTCTGGATGAGGAAAGACCCATCGTTGCATCTAGATGGCCACTTGCAAGCATTTTAGATCCCAGTCACTACTCACCAAAGTAAGATGTAGAACAGTGTTTTGTGTAGTATGTTATGTCAATTGAGCTTGATGTCCCTTGTGAGTATTGTCCCAAGCCCACAGGTCCAACCACTTGCTCCCTCTGGGTAGCTGGCTGTAGCCAAGAAGTGACTATAGCCTCGTCTCACAATGTCAGTTTTACTATGTAATTGGAAATTCTTACAGAACATACCAGCACACGTGTAGAAACATTGTCTGCCAACCCTGTACATGGTCTTGGGCATACCCCCTCCTGCATAGACATACCTAATAGTTCAGCCTGTCCACCCATCTGTCCACCCGTATATCCATGTTTCCCTTCACTGACAACAGAGTACTATATGTGCAAAAGGGTTTATCTTTGTTGTCTGTACTTCCCAAGTACCACTCTTTGTCTTCCTCTTCCTCAGTGGCACCATGTTGATAACTCACATTTGGTACATTGCCTTTACTTTTAAATTGAAGAACTTATTTGTTATTTTGAACAAAGGCACTCTGTATATAGCTGTTTGTATAAGTTACGTACACAGTGACACTTTCATCAAAAAATTCAATGAGAGTAATACAGTAGGACAGAGATTTTCTGGCTCTCGAAGTGACGGAGTAGTAAATGGCAACTGAGAAAAAGGTTGTAATGATTCTGTTTGGGTATAGGCCTCTTGCAACTGGGTCATCTTGAGGAGAATTCATTCATCAGGGAGTGGAAGAGTAGCAGGTGTATCACGTGGCAGAGAAGCATCCCAAGAAAGTTGAGGATGGCCTTGTGATTAGGAGCTTTCAGGTTAAGTCCTTTCTCGCGCGGAAGAAATACTAACAGCATTCCATTGAGACATGACTAGTGAGGTGTCTGTGTCCTGAACTGTATAACAAATGTAGTTTTCTGATAATTCCTGTGTGTAGGAGAGGTAGAGCTGAGAGACCAAGGAAACCAAGGTGAGTTCAATTCTCAGGACACAATATCAGAGAGTAAAATGCTACACAGAGAAAGAATTCTACAGATGGTGCCCCTTGAGTATTCAACCATCACATGTCTGTGAGGAAATGACCCAAAGCCAGAGGAGAAAAATGCCCAAAAGGATTAGAGGTAACAGTTCCTGGTATTAATATAAGGTCAGAAATTGTGCCTCTTCCCCAAAGCCAGACTGGAAAACCTTATAGTTTTGCATGCATTGGTCACTCCTCAGTAGTGAGAAATAATTGATTGACCCTAGACTGAGCACTGTTCAGTCTCACCTGAGTCTTAAAAACAAGACCTAATAGCATCAAACTGTTTTCAAGTAACTTTACTGATCTCAGAGCAAACCTCAAGAATAGGAATGCAAAAATATTCAACATGCAACAAGGTAAAATTCAGTCTCTGGTATCCAGTCAGAAATTACCAGGCTTGCAAAGAAGCAAAAAAATATGACCTACACTTTGGCAAAATAGAAAACAAGATGATAGAATTTAAAATACTTTTAGTTTCAAGTCTCATTATTAAAATATTGTCAGTATAACAGAAATTTAAAGCAAATATTTTATTTCTTTAGTGTCAAGAAATAAAAAAAATTGAAATAACATTTTTAACGTCATTAATATTTCTGATGTAGGCTTCTGTTTTATATGTGTTACATTTTTTAAATAAAATATATTGTTGATGAGGAAACTGTATGATCAGGTAAGAAAAAACCAGTTTTGACCTGTTCATCAAACTCCACCCCTAAAAAGATTTTGTCTGATAGGCCATACTTTGTCTGGTCTTTGTCTGATAGTAGTATATTGTTAGCACTGCCCTAAAGACAGAGTACCCTCTGGAAAAGCTCCATAATTAGATTGGCATGCTGGTCGTTTGGTACTCTGACTCCATGCTATAAATTAATAAAACTCTTCTTAGCACAGGGAGATGCATCTTGTATAAGGAAGTAAGAACAAAGTTTTGCAAATTATATTTAAAGTTAATTTAATCTAATAGTATATTATTGTTGTTTGTTGTTATGTGCCGTCGAGTTGGCCCCGACTCATAGCGACCCTCCTTGGGTTTCCAAGGCAGTATCTACAGAAGTAGTATTGCCCAACCTTTCTTCTGAGGAGTGGCTGGTGGATTTGAACCACCAGCCTTCTGGTTAGCAGTCAAGTGTATATTATTAGTAGTACAAAAATGAATTATTTAAAACTTAATAGAATATTCTTTTGTACCATTTCTCAAAAATGATCTAAGATTTTATATGTATCAGTCTTAGAAAGTAAAGAATTTTCCATATGTATGAGTCGGTCGATGGCACATAACAACAACAACAACATAAATGTAAAGTATGTCTGTTTTGAAAGATTAGAGCTGGACGGTTGATGAAATTTTATTTTCATTTTAAGATTTTACGCAGCTTAACTTATTCCACATTGATTGCATAGACTAGTGTAATAAGTAAAATTGTTAGAAGTAAAAATAGTATTTGATTGTTTTTTAAGAGTGCATTCAAAAAAAGATCTTTTAAAATTTAGTTAACCTAATTCAGCATTTATGGCTAAATGTCCCATTTTTAACATGCTGGAAGGCAATTGGCTAGGCTTTACAATCTTTACCTCTCAATATTTCTAATAGTTTCCTACCTGTAAAGATTTCAACTTTAAATATACTTATTGGAATTCTTTAAAATATTTTCATGATAATATATTTTGTAACCCAGCACAGAAAGGAATCAAATGATTTATAAGGTCACATAATCCATTTGCTTACAATTTATTTTTCTCAAAACCAGTGGGTATACTTGTATTTGTATCTTGAGGTGGGTTTTTTTTTTTTTTTTTTTCTTTTTTTCCCCCAATTGTGATTTGGGTGAAAGTTTGCAGAGCAATTTTATTTTCCATACAGTAGCTCACATACACTTTGTCTCATGACATTGACTGCAATTTCCCACAGTGCAATATCTGCTCTGCTATCTCCTCCCCATAGTAACCTCTTCCCTGTGTCCTTCCCTCCTGTGCATTCCTGCCCGCCAAGCTGTCTTACTCTGTATACACAGCTCTTCTATTGTCCCATGATTGTATATCTTGAGTTTTTATGTGCCTTTTGTTATTCACCTCATTTTAAACAATGTAGTCTGAAGAACGTGATCATTGGGAAGATGTGCTTGAAGATGAAAAAGTAGCTGATCAAGTAGGGATTCTTGAATTTGAGCTCTATTTCTAATTATCAAGTGGTCAGGAAGGCTGGGGTAAATTAGACTTCCTGTACTTGTTTGTCCAGCTATAGAAAGATGGGTTGTACTGTGTTGCATATGACATTATGCATAATTGTTGTTGTTGTTGTTGTTGTTGTGTGCCGTCAAGTCGGACCCGACTCATAGCGACCCCTCCTTGGGTTTCTGAGTCAGTATCACTACGGAAGTAGATTGCCCCATCTTCCTTCCGAGGAGTGGCTGGTGGGTTTGAACCGCCAGCCTTCTGGTTAGCAGTCAAGTGCCTTAGCCACTATGCTACCAGAGCTCCTTATGCATAATTAATCTTAAATAAATTATGGATAAAAGGTACAAAGTATAATTAGTAGATGAAAATTATGCTTGCTTTAGGAGCTCTGGTGGTGTAGTGCCTAAGGCTTTTGACTGCTGCTAACCAGAAGGCTGATGGTTCAAACTCACCAGCCACTCCTCGGAAGGAAGGTTGGGCAATCTACTTCTGTAGTGATGTTGTTGTTGTTATGTGCCATCATGATACCGCCTCAGAAACCCAAGGAGGTGTTGCTATGAGTCGGATCCGACTCGATGGCAGTATGTTTACTTTGGTTTGTTTTTTTTGTTTCAGATGACACACATTTAGGTTACTACTACTGCCTAAGGCACTTGACTGTTAAGCAGAAGACTGGCAGTTCAAAGTCGCCAGCCACTCCTGGGAAGGAAGATGGGGCAATCTACTTCCGCAGTGATACTGCCTCGGAAACCCAAGGAGGGGTTGCTATGAGTGGGGTCCGACTCAACGGCACATAACAACACAACAAACTATAAAAAGTACTTTTCATTTGAAAGATACCTTCTAATTCTCAGTTCATATTTACGTCAGTTGTTCCTCTCAGCTATCTGAAAGATATAATTATCCCCATTTTACAGGTGATAAAATTAAGATTTAGCAAGACTTTGTGACTGGCTCAAGGTAACACAACCATTAAGTGGTAGAAAATGGGATTAGAAACTCAGTATACTGACTCAGAATCAAATGCTCTTTCTTTTCTACCATTCTGCTCCTGCCTTTGCATGTGTGCATCTAAAATTAGTTTGATAAGGTAATACTCATGCAAGTAAACATGCTCAACCTTTTGTTACAATATATTGGATGCTTCTGATACAATTAGAGTTATTTTATGAAAAAGTTCACATCTAAATTCTTTCCAATTTTATCTTCAAGAACTTTCAATTTTACCGTATACTTAAATTTTGAACTCTTTACCATCATACCTGTTAAACACTGTTTTTTTTCTTATGGTACATAGTAGTAAGTGTAACAGAATTACATATGATTTACTATTTTAATACTGTCCCCAAGGACTGTGGGTTGTGTTTGAAGATCATTGGTAACTTATGTTCATCTGTCTTTCAGGCATAGCGAAAGATAAATCTCTGTTTATTACTATCATTGCAAAAATGCAGATAGGCTCTTAAAGAGTCTTTCAGCTATAGTGTCTTTTAAAAAAATTTCAAAATGGTGATGATACACACTAGATGTATCAGATGTAGATGTAGGGTGTTATCCCCCCTCATACCCATTTAAAACCAAACCAAATTCACTGCCATTTAGTTGATTCTGACTCATAGCGACCCCCTTTGGGTTTCTGAGGCAGTAAATTTTTATGGAAGTAGATTGCCCAGTCTTTCTTCAGCGGAATGGCTGATGGGTTTGAGCCACCAACCTTCTGGTTAGCAGTGAAATGCCTTAAGCACTGCACCACCATGTATCCATATCTTTCTTTGCCTTTTTTCTTTTTCTCCCTCTATTGTGGACAAAAAAGAAATATTATTATTAGTAATAATTATGTTACTTAGTAGTCATTTCATCCCAAAGCATATATGACACATATAGGTAGTCATTTCTGCCATTTCATGTGTAAATTTTTATTTAGAAATCAGTTGAGTTCTTGATGTTCTCTTCATTGCTCTGGCCCTAAAATTGTATTTGACATTTTGACTTTATTTAGTGTCAGACTGTTTCTTGTTGTTTTGTTTTCTGGGAATGAAACATTTCTTAAACAAATAGATGTTACTGTTTTGTTTTAATTCTTTTTGTTAAAATTTCTGAACTCTGGTTTTCAAATAGTTACAAATCAGAGACATATTTGTTTTTACTTTTGGTTTCTTACATTAAATTATATGTACTTTGAAAAAGAACAGTATTCTGCCTAGTTCTGAAAAGTGCCAACAATATTGAGGTGGTGGTGGTAGTAGTTCAATTTTAATTGATACCATGTGCTTTCCTTGGCAGAAGGAATGTTCTGACCCATACCAGATACCCAGTCCCCTGCTACCTCTGTGGCCAGCAGGAATATTGACCAGGTGCCCCACTCCCCTGATGTTCTCCTTTTCTTTTTTCTCTTCCTTTTCTTTCTTTCTTTTTTTTCCCTCTATCCTTTTCTGTTCTCTTTTCATTTCCTCCCCCCCCCTTTTTTTTTTTTTTTTTTTTTTCACTTTCCTTTTTCTTTACAGTGCCCTACTTGATGCCAAACAGCAACCACATCCACAATACCCAGCCACACCTAGACCTCCTGCATATATTCCTACTTACTGGATGAGTGCATCCACCCACTCCTGCATCACCTGATCAGTGACCGGGAATCCAGTAGCAATCCAGCCTGCCCTAAGCTGCTCTACGTGAACAGCACACAGAAATCTGTGCACACATTCCCATCCTCTACCATGCCTAACAGAAGACAGGTGATGAGTGCCTACATGCTGTCAAACTAGCAAACAGTAACATGCCACCTTCATTTCCCTGGAAACATGAAAACAGAGTAAAGCAAGATAAATAAATTGACCTTTGGCGAAACACACTAACATAAAATCATCAATTAAATATAAATACAACACCACCACAATTCTTGAAGACAAAAGACAATCTTAGATCACACAAAACAAGACACAGCGTGGCTCAAACAAGTAACAAAACCAACAGCAAAAAATAAACCTTCAGGAGGAAGAAATAAAATTGGAATTACCTGATAAGAAATTCAAAAGAGTTATATTTAAGTACCTTCAACAGATGGAGAGAAAGATCAAGCAAGACGGAGACAAAATTGAAGAAAACATGGACAAAACTCTAGAAGAATTTAGGAAAACAACACAAGGACAGACTGACACAATGAATGGAAAATATCAAACGGCAAATAGAAATCCAGATGATTAATACTTAGATTTTAGAAATAGATAACAAGTTGACAGGGCAAAGGAGTAGAATTAAATCAGTGGAAGACAGAAGTGAAATTAAAGACAAATCTCTCAATCTGTTAGAGGAACAACCAGAAAAAGGAATGGGAGAGAAAAAGCCTAAGAATTATGTGGGGCACCATCAAGAGGAATAACCTATGTGGATCAGCATTCTAGAAAAGGAAAAGACAAAAAAAAAAAAAAAAAAGACCAAGAAATCTGTTGAAGATTTGTTAAAAGAAAACTTTCCTAACATCATGAAAGATAAGCAGATATGCATTAACGAAGTTCATTGAACCCCAAACAGGATAGACCCCAAAATAAAATCACCAAATCACCAAGACATATCACAATCATACTTTCCAAGACCAAAGACAAAGAAAGAATCTTGAAAGCAACTCAGGAAAAATGAAAAGTTACCTACAAAGGAGAAACAATTAGACTAAGCTCTATTTCTTGTAGAAACTATGTTGACAGGAAGGCAATCTTATGACCTAAATGAAACTCTGAAAGAAAAAAAAATACCAACGAAGCAAAATACCTAACAATATTGTGCCTCAAATACAACAGTGAAAATAGAACATTTCCAGATAAACAAAAGGGAATTTGTGAAAATCAGATCAGTCTTACAAGAAATACTAAAGGGAGTTCTTTGGACAAAAAGCTAATAATAGCAGACAATAACCTGAGAGTAACACACATGATAAAATCACCCAGAATCCAATGCAGATACAGAATTATACAAAATAAAATAAACATACTGGACTGAAAATAGGGACCTGAAGATGTCAATTTGTAATTGAGGACAATTGGCTAGGCTTGGTTGAGTGGCTGGGCAGCTGAATGTAGTTATTCCCCCTGGTGAGATTGATAATTAACTCCATGGTGGAATCTATTGGAGCTGCTGAGTAGCTGCTTTGGGTATGTGGTCTGCTTCCCGTACATAAGAAACAGCTTTGGGAATGGTCTCCAGCTTATGGCATGCTTGAACCCTACATGTAGCCATGTTGTCATACCATGGCAGCCTGCCATGCTCTGCTGACCTTGGAACTTTCAGTGGACTTGAATTAATGGCCTGCCCTGTGGTTTGGTAACATCAGGACTGTGCCTTTTTATTTGTCAACCTTGGACTTGTTGGTCTCAGCAGCCAGCAGGTGAGTGAAGCAAAGCCTCCAGCTTCAGTGGGCTAGGAGCAGGAGATAGAGCTGAAGCCCTAGGCTGAGGGGCTTTCACCCAGCCCCTAGAGCCTGGGCACTCTGTACTCAGACTTAAAGCCTCCAAACTGTAAGAGAATAAACTCCTGTTTCTTCAAGCCATCCTATTTGTGGTATATTCTTGTCAGAGAGGTACTAGGTCACCAGAACAACACCCAATGAAAGAGCTCCACAACTTTATCCGAATTGAAAAGGTAAATAGAAAACTGCACAATAGTAGTAGGAGACTTACACACCACTTTTGATGGAGGACAGAACAACCAGAAGGAAAGTCAACAAAGATACAGAAGATGTAAACCACACAATCAGCCTCTAAAACTCATAGATATATACATAATACTCTCCCCAACAAAAGCATATATGCCATATGTTGGGCCACAAAGCCGGCCTCAGTAAATTTTAAAACATCAAAATACTACAAAGCAGCTTTTCTGGTCACATTGCTATAAAATTGGAAATTAGTATCAGAGAAATCAAGGGGAAAAAAATGAAATACATGGAAATTGAGTAACACCCTGATTTGAAAATACTGAGTAATAGAAGAAATGAAATAAACATACCTTGAATCAAATGAGAATGAAAGCACAACATACTGAAATATCTGGGATGCAGCAAAAGCAGTGCTCAGAGAACAATTTGTAGTAATACATGTGCACAAAACCATACAGTCACCAGAAGAAAGGGAATTACAAAGATTTGTGCAGAAATAAATGAAGTAGAAAACAAAAACAGTGGAAAGAATCAACAAGAGTAGAAGGTGGTTCTTTGAAAGCATTAATAAAATTGACAAACCACTGGCAAACCTCACAAAGGTAAACAAGAAGATAAAAATAAAACGAATAAGAAATGAAATGAGCAACATCACAATAGAACCAACTGAAAAAAATAGGATAATAATGGGAGCTCTGGTGGCATAGTACCTAAGGCATTTGACTGCTAACCAAAAGGCTGGTGGTTCAAACCCACTAGCCACTCCTTGGAAGGAAATTTGGGCATTCTACTTCCATAGTGATACCACTTCAGAAACCCAAGGATGGGTTGCTATGAGTTGAATCCAACTTGACAGCATTGAGTTGGTTTTTTTGGTTTGATGAAGAACTGTATTCCAACAAATTTGAAAACGAGGAACATAGGGAAAATTTCTAAAGCACATTCCCTACCTAAACTAACACAGACTGAGGTAGAAAACAGACACATAATGAAAGAAGAAATTGAACAGGTCATGCAAAAACTGCTCCCCCATGAAAAAAAAAAAAAAAAAATCCCGGCCCACATGGCTTCACTGGTGAATTCTACCAAACATTCAGGGAAGAGCTGACACTCTACTCAAAGTATTCCAGAAAATAGAAAAGGAAGGAATACTCATGAATTCGTTATATGAAGGGAGCATAACCTTGAAACCAAAGCAAGGTAAAGACACCTCTAAAGAAGAAAATTATAGACTAGTATCTTTTATCAACATAAATAAATAAGTTCTCAACAAAATCCTAACCAATAGAATCCAACAACATTTTAAAAAAAAATAACACATCATGACTGTGGGATTCATACCAGGTGTGCAAGGATGATTCAGCTTTAGAAAAGCAATCAATTTAATCCACCACATAAATAAAACAAAAGAAAAAGAGCTGTGAGAATACATCAAGCAGTGCTGAAAAGACATTTGACAAAATTCAACAACCATTCCTGATAAAAACACTCAAAAAAGTAGGAATAGAAGTTAAGTTCCTCAACATAATTTAAAGCATATATACAAAACCAATGGCCAACAGTAGTCTGAACAGAGAAAGACTGAAAGCATTCCCTTTGGGAACAGCAACCAGATAAGGATGCCCTTCTTCACCATTTCTATTCAATATTATATTAGAATTCCTAGCCAGAACAATAAGGCAAGAAAGGAAAATAAAAGAAATCCAAACTGGCGAAGAAGAAGTAAAACGATCTCTGTTTGCAGATGATGTGATCCTGTACATAGAAATTCCAAACACATTCAGCAAGAAAATTACTGAACTAATTGAAAGGTTCAGCAAAATGGTAGGGTACAAGATCAGTATACAAGTATCTGTTAGATTCCTTTGAACCAGCAAAGGGAACCCTAAGAAGAAAATCAGGAAAACAATACCATTTATAATAGCCACTCAAAAGATAAAATACTTAGGAATAAATCTAAGCAGAAAATACAAAAGATCTATTACAAAGAAAACTATAAAACCCTACAACAGGAGAACTAAATAAATAAAAGAACATGCTCATGGATAGGAAGAACTTAACATGTTAAAATGTCAATAGTACCAAAAGCAATCAATAGATATAATTCAGTAGTGATCCAGATTCCATCATCATTCTTTGTTGTTGTTGTTAGGTGCTGTTGTTGTCTCCAACTCATAGCGACCCTGTGCACAGTAGGACGAAACACTGTCCAGTCCCATACTAGCTCCACGATCCCTGCTATATTTGAGCCCCTCGCTGTAGCCACAGCGTCAGTCCATCTCATTGAGGGCCTTCCCCCTCCTTCGTTGACCCTCCACCTTACCAAGCATGACATCCTTCTCCAGGGAATGGTCCTTTCTGACAATGTCACCACAGTAGGTGAGATGATGTCTGGCTATTACATATTATTGGGTAAAGGTGAAAGTATATGATAAGGAAGAGGAGATCATCACAAAATGATCAAGGCAAAGGAAGACACTGGGAGGAGCACAAGAACTAAAGATGATGAAGGTGTATTATTTCATACACAATGCTGCAATAATAATAATCTACAAGTGGGTACATAGATAGGACATGCAAGCTGAACAGGAGTAGGAGGGAGAATGGGACTACAACCAGAATATATATGTAGGTTTGACAGATGATACTTCTACATATGTATTTACATAGCTTCACATATATTGAAGAATACTAGAGCATACAGAGGGCAAAGTTATGAAAACTTCTTAGCTATCACCAAACACCTTGAGGGAATGAATTACTGGACCTGGGGGCTCAGGACCACAATCTTGAGGAACATCACTGTCAATTGACATAACATGTTCAAACACACACAATGTTTTGTATCCTACTTAATAGTGACTGGAGTCTTAAAAAGCTTGTGAGCAGCTATCTAAGGTGCAAATATTGGTCTCTCCCTGTCTAGAGCGAAGAAGAGTGAAGAAAATAAAAGATGCATGGAAACAATTATGCAAAGGACTAAACCCACTAACATCGAGTCTATTCTGACCCTATAGGGTTTCCAAGACTGTAAATCTTTAGGAAGCAGACTGACTACCTTATCTTTTCCCCATGGAGCAACTGGTGGGTTTGAACCACTGACCTTTTAGTAAGCAGCTCAATGCTTTAATCACAGTGCTACTCAAACTCCTTTAAAGGACTACTGAACCACACAAACCTCAACTTCCATTTCCCGAGACCAAAAGAACTAGGTGGTACCCTTCTACCACTATCAACTGCTCTCAAAGGGATCACATTAAAAGATCCTGGATAAAATGGGAGAAAAATATGGAACAAACTCAAAATCATAAAAAAACGACCAGACTTACTGGTTGAATAGAGATTGGTAGAACCTCTGGATTATGGCCCTTAGACACTGTTCAAGCCTAGAACTGAACTTACCCGGTGGCTTAACTTTCAGTCAAATGATAGACAGGTCTATAAGGTTGACAGTAACACTAGGGAGTTATGCACTTCTTAAAACATTTCACTGTTGCAATCAGAAGGGCATTATTTACCCAAGGATAAAGTTCAGAAGTCAGGAAGGGGTAAAAGAAGGAGGAATGGAAATGAGAAACTAGGGAAGAAGGTGGGATGAGTGATGTTATATTGTGGGGATTGCAATCAGTAGCATGAAACAAGATATATATGAATTGTTGAATAGAAATCTGATTTGCTCTATAAATATTCACCTAAAATATTCATATTAAAACATTAAAAATTCAATTGATATAACTCAAAATGCACAAACAGCAGAAGGGAAAACAGATGATTGGGACCTTTTAAAGATTAAATTTTTGTGTGCCTCCAAAGACTCCTCCAAAAGAGTCAAATGAGAACCTACATTTTGGGAAAAAATATTTGGTAATGACATATCTGACAAGGGACTTATCTCTGGAATTTATAGAAAACTCCAACACCTCAGTAACAAAAAGACAAACAATCCAATTAAAAAATGGGCAGAAAACATGAATAGACACTTCACCAAGGATGATATATATTCAGGCGGCCAGAAAACATATGAAGAAATGCTCACGATCATTAGCTATTAGAGAGATGCAAATGAAAACAACAATGAGGTACCATCTTGCTCCAGCGCTACTAGCAGAGTTCAATGAGACAGAAAATAACAAATGCTGGCGAGGTTGTGGAGAGATTGGGACTCCCATACACTGCTAGTGGGACTGTAAAATGGTACAACCATTGTGGAAAGCAGTATGGCGATTCCTTCAAAACTTGGAACTAGAAATACCAATTTGATCCAGCTATTCCATTACTAGGTATATACCCTAAAGAAGTGAGAGCCATGACACGAACAGACATATGCACGCCCATGTTCATCACAGCACTATTTACAATATCCCAAAGATGGAAACAACCTAGGTGTCCATCAACTGAGGAATGGATAGCTAAACTATGGTACATACACACTATGCAACCCTAAAGAATAATGTAGAATCTGCAAAACACTGCATAACATGGATGAACTTGGAGGACATTATGCTGAGTGAAATAAGTCAATCACAAAAAGACAAATATTGTATTAGTCCGTTATTGTAATACTCAAGGAAACATTTATCTATGGAAGGTCATTTTCTTTGTTGGTTACCAGGGGTGGGAGGGAAGGGGAGGAAACACTGTTAGATAGGTAGAGATAAGTATTGATTTGGGTGAAGAGAAGGGCAATGTATCAGATGTGAGTGAACAATATAGTGGCATTGAGGAAGAGAAAGACATAGAGAGGTATGTGGGAAGTACAGACAACAAAGAAGAACCCTTTTGCGCATATAGTATGGTGTGGTCGGTGAAGGCAAACACAGGTATATGGGTGGATAGATGGGTGGACAGGCTGAAATATTAGGTATGTATATGAAGTGGAGAGTGCACCCAAGAACATGTATAGGGTTGGCAGATAGTGGTCCAATAACTTTATGTGTATGATCTGAATTCCCAGGTGTGTAATGGGGCTGACAAGGGGCAAGGTCACTTCTTGGTCACAGCCAGCTACCCAGAGGGACTGAGTAGTTGAACCTGTGGGCTCGGGACCATAGTCGAAGAGGACATCAAGCTCAATTGGCATAACATACTACACAAAACATTGTTCCACCTCCTACTGTGGTGTGTAGCGACTGGGATCTTAAAAGCTTGCAAGCTGCCATCTAGATGTGACGATGGATCTCTCCTCATCCAGAACCAAGAAGAATGAAGAAAACCAAAAATTCATGGAAACAATTAGTGCTAGCGACTGGTACACCATCCAATCTGCAGCCTATATGACTATGAGATCAGAAGAACTAGATGGTGCCTGGCTACTACTGTCAACCACTTAGAAGAGGATCTTTGTAGGAGATCCTGGATAGACAGGGAGAATAATGTGCAACAAAACTCAAAATCATTTTTGGGGAAAAAAGTGGGAAACAGGTTTGCTGGCCCAATGGAGCCTGATGGAACCACTGAGACTATGGCCACTAGCTGCCCTTCAAGTCTGGAATTGAACACACACCTGTGGCTTCCAGCCAAACAGTAGACAGGCATATGAGTTGAACATTTACCTGAGGTAGATACACTCCTTGGAGAAAACAAGCATGAGAGAAAGAAGGAATGCTTATGTACAGGGAGACAGCTCAGGGGGTAGGAGTGCATGGAGAGATGGACACAGGGAAGAGGTAACTATTGGGAGGAAGTAGGAGGGGAGATGTTGCATTGTGCTAAATTGTGGTCAATGTCATGAGATAAAGTGTATGTGCTCTGCTGTATGGAAAGTGTATTTGCTCTGTGAATTTTCACCCAAATCACAATAAAAAGAAAGAAAAAAATTCAGTTGATAGTGAAATTGAATTTCTCATTGAAATTTTTCTTTACAATTGAATGTGATTATTAGTTAATGTTGCAATTTCAAAATCCAATGTGAAAGTGAGGAATGTGGTTTTGTTTTTTTTAAGTTGCAGTGCAAACTTTGGCTCAAGGAAGGACAAAAAATTAACGCCTGTGAGCCAGAGGTGAAACCTAAGGAGAAAACCCACCCCAGTTCAAGACAGAAATTAATATTTGTGGTCCACCTAGAACTAGAAATGACATAGCCAACAAACATAATTTGGTGGTTGTGATTTTACTTTGTAGAGCCTGCGGCAGATTACAGCCTTTGAAGATGGCTCCCTCTTGAACCTGTGTGGGCTTGTGACTTGATTTTAACCAATAGGATGTGGCAGAAATGCATAATTTCTAGTGCTAAGTTAGAAAAGGTGACTCATCATATACCTTGTTGGTAGGATTCTTGTTTTTGGACCCCTGAGCTATTATGTAAAAAGTTCTTCTACATTGAGGCTCCCATGATGTGAGAAAACTCAAGCTACAAGTAGGTGCTCCAACATATCCAACTGAGATTCTACCTGACACTCTGCAACAGCTCTCAGATTTGTAAGTGAAAGAAATTCTAAGTGTCATTTCAGCCACCAGTCATGGAGTCATCCCTAGATATTGCATTACCCCCAGCCATTGAATTTTCTCAGCTTAGGCACTGTTCTGTCATTGTGAAACAGAAACAAAACATTCCAACTGTGCTTTGTGTAAATTCCTCACCTACATTTTTGTGTGCTTAGTAGAATGTTTGGTTAAGCTTCTGAATTTGGGGGTAATTTGTTATGTAGCACTAGTAACTGGGCATTTTCTTTATATGAGTTTACCTCCTTTGAGTGCAAAGGGGATAAAGGGCCTAGGGGGAGATGATTTGAAGAGAAGGTTTTAGGGATGTGGAGAGAAATGTCCTCAGCGTTACATTTTACCTGAGTATCAGCCTGCTTCACTGAAAAGGCCAGTACATCACAAGGGATTTCACAGATACGTTGCAGATCTGGTCTAAAATCAAAGCCCAAAAGAAATATGCTATGTAGAGAATGTTAGATGGTGAACATAGCTTTAGAGTCTTAGATCTAGCTTTGGAAGGGTCAGGTGCAAATCCGAGTCATTTGAATTTGATATATTTTGACAGCTTTCATCATTGACAATGGGAGAAGAGCAGAGAAACCTGGCAATAACTGATGCTCATTTAGATGAGGTAGGATTGAGCTAGGATTAGGGTGAGGACTAGCTAGCAAATATCTTATAGTAGTCCTTTTATCTACTGTGAATAATCCATTCTTTCCAAATAGTACAATACTTTTAGGTGTTTATGATAACATCCATTTTTGTAAGTGGTAGAAAATAGATTACAGTATTTCTTGATAGTGAATTGTTCCTTACTTTAGTATCTTAGATATTGCGTGTAATTTTATTGACTTCTTGCAGTGTAGTAAATTACCTGGTATGGTTTTTCTAGCCATAAGTCTTCATAAACTCCGTGGTGGAATTTCCCATAAGCAACTGAGGAGCTCCTGATTGTTAAAGTTATCCACCTGGGGTATTTTTTTTGCAAGTGGCACAAAGCAATGTTTGGGAAGTTCGCCCTCTGTCAGGTGCTTGGAATTCTGTTGTTATGATTTGTTAGTTGGCCACTCTGCCAGCCTCAAAAGGAGCCTTTCCAGAGGCAGAAGAAATCTCTGATTGCTAGCTGAGAAAGACATGCTGCTGAGAGAAACATGCTCCTGAGAGACACGCGCTGCTGGGAGAGAGACTGAGAGAGACTATTGGCTGAGAGACACTGAGTAGTTTTCCGGAACTTGAATTGTAGCCTGGTGCTTCCCTAATAGACCCCATAATCTGTGAGTTCTATGTGGCCACTGCAGTGAATTATTGAACCCAGCAGAAAGGTGGTGGGTGCTGAGGGGGAACAGTTGGTGTCAGGGTTGATGAAAAGGCTGGTGGGAGGCAGCATGTTTGGCCTCACAAGAGTAGGCCTTGGGCTACTGATGGTGATTCTGTCTTCCAATTACGAGGTTAGAGGATGTCAGAAGATGTGGCCTCCCTGCCCCTTTGGCACTTCTAAAGTAGAACTATTTGTGAAATGTAAAAAGTAATGCTTTGTTTTTCAGTCATGACTACTGGAAGATTTATCAATTTTTATTTTGAGAAATGTACTTCAGTGGCAGCTTACCTAAAGTTTGGTCTGAAGTTTGTAACTTTAGTACTTATGCTATTGTCTTTTTTAAAAAAAAATTCTACCTCTTTTCTTTATGAAATGAGACTGGTTGAAATAGCATGTCTTATTTTCTCTCCACCAAACCTTTACTAATAATCATGTGCTATGTGCTAGGCACTATGCTAGATGTTGGGGATCAACATTATACAGATAGAATTTCTTTATCCTTGAGGGTGTAGAGTCTTGTAGAAGGTGGCAGGCATATAAACTTACAAGTGTAAATAGTATGACAAAAGGCAGTGGTGGGAGTTTGTGTGGGTTGCACTGGGTGCACAAAGCAGAGATTGGGCATTTCTGTCTGCAGGGGATTGTGGGAATGAGAAACTGGAAGGGTTCCATACAGAAGATGACTTGAGCTGAATAATCTTAAAGATGAGTAAATGGTTTCTGGTAGGTTAGGGTGTTGTATTAGTTTCCTAGCGTTACTGTAACAAAGTACTAAAAACTGGGTGGCTTAAAACAAAATGAGTGTATTCTCATAGTTCTGGAAGCTAGAAGTCCAAAATTAAGGGTCCAGCAAAGTTGGTTCCTTCTGGGGACTCTCCAGAAGAATCTATTCCATGCCTTTCTCCTAGCTTCTGGTTATTGGTGTTCCTTGGCTTGTAGACACATCACTGCAATTTTTATTTCGGTCTTCATATAGCAGTTTTCCTTTTGTATGTCTGTATCTTCAAATCTCTCCTTATAAGGTTACCAGTTATTAGATGAAAACAAACAAACAAAAAAAACCAAACTCACTGCCATTGAGTCAATTCTGACTCATAATAGTCCCTGTTGAGTTTCCAAGGCTTTAAATCTTTATGGAAGTAGATCGCCCCATCTTCCTTCCACATAGCAGCTGGTGGGCTTGAACCACTGACCTTCTGGTTAGCAACCAAATGCCTTATCCATTACACCACCAGTGCTCCTTCATTAGAAGAGAGGCCTATCCAAATTCATTATGACCTAATTTTAATGTGATTACATCTGCAAAGACCCTATTTCTAAATAAAGTCAATTCACAGGTAAAAGGGTTAGGATTTCAACATATCATTTTCAAGGACACAATTCAAACCACAACAGCTGTGGTTAAGGCCATGGTATTCAGGATAGCATGCATTCAGTGCCTGCTCAGGCAATTGGAATTATTCTTTGTAAATTATATGTAGGTTGTGATGGCAAACATTTTGAGAAATTAAGATTTAGGGATTAGAAAAGACTAGATCTTGGAGGACCTTGTTTGCTGTATTAAAAACTTTATATATTTTACCTTAGGCAGTACAAGACTAAGGAGTTTTTTATCAGGCCAATATTGCCTTACCAAATACTTTACATACATTATCTTATTTAATCCTCACAAAAAATTGTGAGGTAGGTATATATTTTTTATAGATGATTAAACAAAGATTAGTAATTTTACCAAGGGTGCATAACTGGCAAATGGCTGGATCAGCTCTTACTGACTCCAGCACTTGTGCTTTAAACTGCTATTCTATATTACACCCTATGAATTTGAGATTGGAACCAGGATTAGCATTTCCAAACCAAAAGAACCAAACTCACTGCCATCGAGTTAATTCTGACTCATAGCGACCCCCATTGCCTCCAAGGCTGTAAATCTTTACAGAAGTCCTTTGCTCAGTCTTGCTTCCATGAAGTAGCTGGTGGGTTTGAACCACCAACCTGGTTAGCAGTCAGTTGCCTTAGGCGCTGTGCTACCAGAGCTCCCAGGATTAGCGTTTTGGATTGTCTGATTATCTAGGCAAGAGATCGTAAAGTTCTAAAGAAGAGAATATTCTTTGAAATCAAGAAGACAAAGTAGGAGAGACATTAATTGAGTTTGAATGTGATTTCTAGTTCTATAAGAGCAAGAGAGAGAAAAGATGTAAGGTTTCTGGTTTAGAAATGGGTGAAATAGAGGTTTAGAAAGTATGCTTTTGGGGAATTAGATGAGTTTGAGATTTGCTCCATAGTAGAAAGATAATGGCAGTCTGGTTCTGTAAAGATTGTTGTTGTTGTTGTTACTCATAGCAACCCTGTACAACAGAATGAAACACTGTCCGGTCCCATGCCATTCTCATGATCCCTGCTATGTTTGAGCCCATCGTTGGCAGCCACTGTGTCAGTCCATCTTGTTGATGGCCTACCCCTTTTTCACTGACCCTCCACAAGCATGATACCCTTCTCCAGAGAATAGTCCCTTCTGACAATATGACCAAAGTAAGTGAGATGAAGTTTGGCCATTCTTGCTTCCAAGGAGCATTCCGCCTGTACTGTTTCCAGAACAAATTTGTTAGTTCTTTTCGCAGTCCACAGTACTCTCAGTATTCTTCACCAGCACCACAACTCAAAGCATCAACTCTTCTACGGTCTTCCTTATTCATTGTCCAGCTCTCATATATGTATAAGGCGATTGAAAATACCATGGTTTGGATTAGGCACACCATAGTCTTCAAGGAGACATCTTTGCTCCTTGGCACTTGGAAGAGGTCTTTTGCAGCAGACTTGCCCATTGTAATACATCTTCTGATGCTTTGACTGCTACTTCCATTGGTGTAGATTGTAGAACCAAGTAATACGAAGTCTTTGACAACTTCAATCTTTTTTCATTTTATCATGATGCTGCTTATAGCTCCAGTTGTGAGAATTCTTATTTTCTTTATATTGAGGTATAATGCATACTACATAATGTAGTCTTTAATCTTCACCAGTAAGTGCTTTAAGTCATCTTCGCTTTCAGCAAGGAAAGTTGTGGCATTTGCATATCACAGGTTGTTAGTGAGCCTTGCTCCAATCCCAGTGCCACATTCTTCTTCATATAGTCCGGCTTCTCCGATTATTTGCTCAGCATACAGATTGAATAATTATGATGAAAGGATACAACCCTGACACACTCCCTTCCTGATTTTAAACAATGCAATATCCCCTTGTTCCATTCGAACAACAACCTCTTGGTCTATGTACAGGTTCCTCATGAGTACAATTAAGTGTTCTGAAATTCCCATTCTTCTCAATGTTATCTATAGTTTGTTAAGATCCACACAATCAGATGCTTTTGGATAGTCAATAAAACAGAGGTAAACATTGTTCTGGTATTGTTTACCTTGAGCCAAGATCCATCTGACATCAGCTGTGATATCCCTCATTCCATGTCCTCTTCTGAATCCAGCTTGTATTTCTGGAAGTTCTCTGTCAGTGCACTGCTGCAACTGCTTTTGAATTATCTTCAGCAAGACTTTACTTGCAGGTGCTATTATCGATATTGTTCAATAATTTCCAGATTCTGCAGGATCACCTTTCTTTGGAATGGGTACAAATACGGATTTCTTCCAGTCAGTTATTCATGTAGCTGTCTTCCAGATCTTTTGGCATAACTGAGTGGGTGCCTCAAGCGCAGCATCCATTTGTTGAAACATCTCGGTGGGTATTCCATCAAGTCCTGGAGCCTTGGTCTTTGCCACTTCCTTCAGTGCAGCTTTGACTTCTTCCTTCAATACCATAGGTTCTTGATCATATGCCACCTCCTGAAATGGATGAACATTGACCAATTCTTTTTGGTACAGTGACTGTGTATTCCTTCTTCTTTTGATGATTCCTGCATCGTTCAAAATATTGCCCATAGAATCTTTCAGTATTGCAACTCGAGGTTTAAATTTCCTCTTCAGTTCTTTCAGCTTGAGAAATGCCAAGCATATTCTTCCCTTTTGGTTTTCTAACTCCAGGACTTTGCACGCTTCATTATAATAATTGGCTTTGTCTGCTTGAACCGCTCTTTGAAATCTTCTGTTCAGTTCTTTTATTGCATCTTTTCTTTAATTTGCTTTAGCAATTCTCCATTCAAGAGCAAGTTTCAGAGTCTCTTCTGACATCCATTTTGGTTTTTTCTTCTTCTCCTATCTTCTTAATGGCCTTTTGCTTTCTTCATGGATGATGTTCTTGATGTCATCCCACAATTCCTCTGCTTTTTGGTCATTGGTGTTCAGGGCATCAAATCTATTCTTTAGGTTGTCTCTAAATTCAGGAGGGATATAATCAAGGTCATATTTTGGCTCTCATGGACTTTTAATTGTCTTCAGCTTCAACTTGAACTTGCATATGAGGAACTGATGCTCTGTTTCAGTCAGCTCCTGGCCTTGTTTTGGCTGAGAATATTGAGCTTCTCCATCTCCTCTATCCATAAGATGTAGTTGATCTGATTATTGTGTATTCCATCTGATGAAATCCCCATGTATAGCCACCATTTGTGTTGTTGAAAAAAGGTATTTGCAATGAATAAGTTGTTGGTTTTGCAAAACACTATCATGTGATCTGTAGTGTTATTTCTATAACCAGGGCCATATTGTCTAACTACCAGTGATTTTTCTTTGTTTCCAACTTTTGCATTCCAATCACCAGTGATAATCAGCACATCTTGATTTCATGTTTGATCAATATCAGACTGCAGAAGTTGGTAAAAATCTTCAATTTCCTCATCTTTGGCTTAGGTGTTTGGTGTGTAAATTTGAATAATTGTTGTATTAACTGGTCTTCCTTGTAGGCATATAGATGTTATCCTATCACTGTAAGATTACAGACTTTGCAACACTATGGGGCTATTCTACTATGTCCTATGGGGTCACTATGAGTCAGAATCAACTCATTGGCAACAGGTACAGTAGGGTTCATCTAAATGGAGATATTCAACAGGAAGCTTGAAAGAAATACATGACGTTGAGGAGAGTAGTTTGAGCTGAAGGTAGTGATTTGGAAGTCATTGGCATAAAAGGGCATAGTTGAAGGCATAGCATCTAGGTTGCATACATCAAATCAAATCATGTCGAATTAATTCCAAAGGAAGCAAAATCAGGGTAAAGAGTATGGTTCCTTGGGAGAAAAGGAAGAGGTCAGAATATGAAATGTCTTGTTGCTGTCAAGGGACTGAGATAAAATTACTAGTAAATTATTGTAAATAATTTAGAATTCCACAGGTAGAAGCAATTTCATGTTATGAGGTCTAGCAGTGGGAGTGGTTGGTTTATGAAGATGTGGTAGGGATTTCAGTTGTGGGAATGTCAAGCCTAAGTTTTTATATTGGCCACCTATATGGACACTTAAAATCATTCGTGATAACATAGAAGTTTAAATGAAAACGAGCCAGAACTCAAAATCTTTAGTCACAGAGTTGACAGGCTATGCATTTAATGGATTGCAACAACCACGGAGAGCCTAGTATGTGTATAAGTGGATGAGAAGAACTTCACAAAAGTGAAAGGATTTTCGTTGAAGGGGAAAAGTAGTGGTCTATAAGTCTCACTAGTAAACTGGAAGAATTCAGACTCTATCTCTGAACTAAACAGGATGTGGGATTTAGGAGAAAGGCAGCATTCACTTTAAAGGAATGCAAGGGACATAGTATTATTCATAGGGTGGGGTTTCATATTTCAGGAAGGAAGTAGGTGGTAACTATCTTTGAAGAGCTAGAGAATGAAGAGTTTCATTAAGGGAAGTTTTCTCAAGACTTAGACTCCTGTGGAGAAAACAGACTGTAAGGGGGAAATGATTCGAAGATCTTGCATTTCTGACCAGAGGCCTAAGGTGACAAGAATAATATGTGAGATCATGTTGACTGCCTTAAGTTTTAAGCCTGGATTTGTTAAGGTTTTTCTATCAGTATCAGAAACTTGATGAAGTAGTCTTCGTCAGGGGTCAAATGTTTCTTAGGGGTTGTTACTAAATTTTATATTTTCTTAAAACATCCAAATGCATTTTGAAAATTAGTTGTAATATGACTTATCCTGGCTCAGTTTAACCTGAAGAAAATGTGAATTTCATTATCAGGAGATAAAAATAGCTTATTGCTTAAGTAGTCAGATATAAATCCCATATCCTGCTTATTCCCACAGTTTTTCCTGACTACTTACTTAAACATATTATGTTCTATAATCTTGGTTTTCTGCTTAATTTTTGTGATGAGTAATGAAACACATTGATACTTTGACTACATGTGATAATTTAATTTTTATTTACTTTTTTTATTAGCTTTCTTTTTAAAGTGTTAACAAAAGGGAATTATTTATTCTGTGAGTTTTAAACTGATGTTATCTCCTTGCCGGCAGTTCATAAGACTACTACTCTTGAAAGATTGTAACCTTCTTTTATGAAAAAACAGAAAAAGGTGCTTTTTTCTCATCCCACATAACACCCCCACTTGATCTATTGCTTCCCTCTCTCAAAGGTTGAATGGTATCTTGACTTAGTGGATGCAGACATTCTTTTTTGTCTTAAGTTTCCTTCTTTTGTTACAGGTATTCGCATACTTACCTACCCCCATAACCAGTTTGAGGGTTATGTTATGTTATGTTATGTTATGTGCCGTCGAGTCGGCCCCGACTCATAGCGACCCCTCCTTGGGTTTCCGAGGCAGTATCACTACGGAAGTAGGATTGCCCAACCTTCCTTCC
>NW_006921826.1:500993-502162 GCF_000298275.1 Orycteropus afer afer | reverse complement strand
TTTCATCTGACCAGTAATTCTGGTCATTATTGAGGTTTTGGATTTTGTTCCACGTTTTTCCTCCCACTCTATCCGTGACCTCCAGATTTGATCCTTTCCTGAGTGGTTGGTATTGGTAGCCGGGCACCATCTAGTTCTTCTGGTCTTGAGGGCCATCGTGTCCTATGGCTGATTGCTTCCAAATGCCGTTTTGTTTTGTTTTGTTTTGCATTCTTCTTTTCTTCTGATCTAGGAGACTGTTAGCTGCATGTTAGATGGCTGCTTGAAGCTTTTAAGACCCCAGTCGCTACTCACCAATGTGAAACAAGGCTTTTTATATATTTTGTTGTGCCAGTTGAGTCTGGTGTCCCCCAGTACTATGGTGCTGAGACAGTAGATCTATTGGATCTCTCTCCCATAGTGTCTGGTTGTCTGTGAGGGATTACTCTGTGTCTGTCTTCTGTTGTTTCTGTAGGGATTGCAGGTATTTTGTATAACTGGTGTCTGTGCAAGATGAGCCTCAGCTGAATCTATCCTTGGTCTAGAGTACACTTCTGTTCACTGACCCCCATCTGATCCTCTCAGGTGTTTTTGTGTTTACCTGTAGTCTGGTGTTTGGTGTTAATGGTAATACAGTATTGAGGACACATGGGTTGTCCTCTCTCTCTTATGTGCACAATTCAGTGTCCTCCCATTTCCTAATGTTATCATGGTGGTCACAGATCCTTTCCGTATATCCCTCCCCCTACTCACATCAGCGTGTGGGCCCCAGCTAGTTGGAAATTAATCTCTCCCCTTCCCTCCGCATCCCAGTAACCTACAAGTGAGGTCCTTTTCCCAAGCAAACCCTTCTTTGTCTTTTAGCACTTTATTAATTTAAACAGAGCAACAAATCAAAATTTTTTTCATAAAAAAAATTTATGAACTGCAGGCAAGGAAATAACATCATTTTAAAACTTACAGAATAAATAATTCCTTTTTACATAACTCTTTAAAAAGAAAGCTAATAAAAGTAAATAAAAAATATTATCACGGGGCAAGATGGTGGACTAGGCAGAAGGATTGCACAGACCCTCTTCAACAAAGAAAAGGGAAACCAATTAATACAGACACAGAGGATAATCTTGGACCCCTGAGCCTTGAAGGAAAGGATGCAGAATTGGACTAAACACCAACTAGCAGAAGAATTT
>NW_006921826.1:481831-493027 GCF_000298275.1 Orycteropus afer afer | reverse complement strand
TGCTCATCACAAATAAATAAATAAAATATAAGTAATTTTTGGAATTACTGATATTGTAGTGTTGG
This sequence comes from Orycteropus afer afer, assembly GCF_000298275.1. Taxonomy (NCBI): domain Eukaryota; kingdom Metazoa; phylum Chordata; class Mammalia; order Tubulidentata; family Orycteropodidae; genus Orycteropus; species Orycteropus afer. Next base: position 492,962 of record NW_006921826.1, on the reverse strand, counting down.
AAGCTGTCATTTGCCACAATAGATGGGTTTTCAGGTAAGCTATAGAAAAGTGGACATAATACTACTTACTATTCATAAAGTTCCTTGTAATTCTGAGATTAGCCATTTATTGTAGTCTAGATAAATTAAGATTTTCGGGGGAAAAAAAACAACCTTTAAAACTTTTAAGAATAGGAGTATATGACAAATGTTTAGGTTTTTTTCTTTGGCTATATTAGAGAAGCAAAACCAATGAAGATACTTATTTCAGGGAAATGGCTCACACAAATGTAGAGGCTGGCACGTCTCAAGTTCATAAGTCAGAGGTCAAGCTGGAGGCTTTTCCTGACACACGCAACCTGAAGGGGCTGATGAACCTAAGATTGGCAGGCATTACAGTGGGCTGCTAATAGCAGCTGATGATAAATCCAGGATCGGCAGGAAAATGGTGGATTGTTTGTTCACAGGCTGCAAGGGCAGCAATCCCAAGATTGTCAGGCCATATGGCAGGCTGCTGTTTAACTCCAAAGACCGCATGATGATATGCTAGATTCAGGATACAGATCCAACAGAAAGCATGAGACCTAGGGTGTCCGTATATATATTAGAAGCAGGCTTCACCCCTGAGGAAACTCCCTTTCAATTGATAAGCTGCTCATAGCATATCTCATCATGGAGGTGATTACCTTACATCAGATTTCATCATGGGAATAACTACATCACAACTACTTAAACCACTTAGAACCATGGTCCAGCCAAGCTGACACACAACCTTAACTGTATAGTTTTATTGGCAGATCATTTAGGTAGTACACTGTTTTTTTTTTTCTTAATAACATTTAAAATCACTCATGATTTCAAATCAGTCATGATTATTTGTCCTTAGAAACAAAACTTTTTCAATATGGAATGTTGAGGTAATTGGGGAAAAAAATTATAAATTTTTATTTTCAGAATTATTTATTTGAAAAAGGAATCATATCAAGTAGGATTTACAGCTGTATCATTATTTTTTTTTATTTGGGTGAAAATATATACAGCAAAACATTTACCAATTCAACAATTTCTGCATGTACAATTCATTGACATTGATTACATTTTTTCAAGTGTGCAACTATTCTCTTTATCTTTTGCGTAATTATTCCACCACCATTAACATAAACTCACTGCCCCCATGCTTCTCATCTAACCTTTCAATTTGCTGTTTTAATTTGATCATATAGACATAATTCTTTAAATAGCACAGTGCTCAAAGCAAATATTCTTTATTAATTAAGCTAAAGTATTGTTTGGTTTAAAGGTGATTTCTGGGAATAATTTTGGTTTAAGGTTTAAATATTACCTCAGGGCAAGAGTTTGCAGGGCGTCATCTAGTCTGGCAAGTTGGGTTCCATGAGAATTTGAAATTCTGTTCTATATTTTCCCCTATTTGATCAGGATTCTTCTATAGAATTTTTGATCAAAATATTCAATAATGGTGGTAGCCAGGCACCATCTTGTTTTTCTGGTCTCATGGCAAAGAAGGCAGTTCTTCATGGAGGCAATTGGACATTTATTCCGATTCCTCCTCCAATTTCTAACTCTCTTCCTTCCACTGCTGGTCCAGGTGAACAGAGATCACATATTATTATTTAATCAGTTGCTGAACCTTTCCTCCCCATTTTGGATATTCCCGTTACTTTTAGTGTACCAAAGTTCACACAGTAATAAATGGATATCAAGTTCAGATTCAGTGGTTCTCAAGACTACATTTCTTCTGTGACTATACTAGCATTTCCTTTCAATAAAATTTTCCACATATATATGCTGGTAGCATAGTGCCTAAGGCACTTGACTGCTAACCAGAAGGCTGGCGGTTCAAAGCCACCAGCCACTCCTCGGAAGGAAGGTTGGGCAATCCTACTTCTGCAGTGATACTGCCTTGGAAACCCAAGGAGGGGTCGCTATGAGTCGGGGCCAACTCGAAAGCATATAGCAACAACAACAACAAAAGCTTTATAGTTATCTTTCATATGTTTCTATCTGCAAACAATTCATTGAGCTCTGGCGTGTGTGTGTGTGTGTGTGTGTATGTATATATTCTAAAAGGCCTATATGGCAGTCATACATGAGAGACCTTAGGAAATATAAGAGATTTAAAAGCTATTTTTAAAAAAGTCTGCCATTTTTGTATTTATTATTCTTTTGACTCACTCTCTCTCCTGATATTCCCCATAAATTGCAGTAATAGAACCAGTCTTTTAAATACAGATAATTTTATTCAGGAACATTATCATATATGGCCTTTTTCTCTAAATCTCTATACTTTTTATATAAAAACCAACAAAAAAATCCAAACATACTGCTGTCGTATTGGATCCAACTCACAGTGACCCCCTCCTTGGGTTTCCGAGGCAGTATCACTACGGAAGTAGATTAGCCAGCCTCCCTTCCAAGGAGTGACCAGTGGGTTTGAACCACTAGCCTGCTGGTTAGCCTTAAGCTAATGGCTTAGGCACTATGCCACCAGAGCTTCTACTCTTTATACAGTTTTTAAAAATAATATTTTATTGTGTTTTGGGTGAAAGTTTACATAATAAATTACATTCCCATTTGATGATTTCTATACAGATTGTTCAGTAATGTTATATTTTTCACAGTGTGTCCACATTCTCTTTGTGTTCCACTTGTTATGTTCCAAGTACTCTAGTTTCCCTGACCCTTTGTCTTCTCATCTTTACTTTGGTATAAATGTTGACTGTTAGTTTCATGTAGATGGCTTTTTAGTAAAGATTTACAGGTAATATCCTTTATTTTGTGTATCCCTTTTTAATTTCTTTATACAGTTAATGTTACAATTCTCTGTATGGAAAGAAGAAAACCCTACAAGGTTATTTTTTAAAGAAAAAATTAGACACAAACATAAAATTATAATTCACATGATTTCCAAGTAACAATTTGAAATGAAAAATCAACATCATTTAATAAATGTAATGAAGTGTTGGCTGATTTAAATGCTCTCAAAAGTAAAATGTATAAATTTAGTAGGAAGGACTATCTTAAAAATTTGTTTATTTTCCTCTTTGGGCAGTAATGTCATACTTTTGTTGCATAATGTTGTCGTTGTTATGTGCCATCGAGTCGGACCCGACTCAAAGTGACCCCTCCTTGGATTTCCGAGGCAGTATTACTCTGAAAGTAGATTGCCCCATCTTTCTTCCGAGGAGTGGCTGGGAGGTTTGAACTGCCAGCCTTCTGGTTAGCAGTCAAGCGCCTTAGGCACTACGCTAAATCTCATTTAATCCATGTTTACTTTGAGATTTTCTTGTATTTATACTATCTTATTAATATTAAGTATCTAACCAAAAATATTTGTGTTTGGTATGACAGTAGTATTTTCTTGTACTTACTAACTTAAAAAATCTCTTTCAGTCTCGTAGTGTGGATAAGCAACATGCTGTAATCAATTATGATTCCTCTACTGATGAACATTTGGTGAAAGATTTGGGCAGCCTAAATGGGGTAAGAGTTATTTTATTTTTTGTCTTAGGTGAATATTAGTTTAATGTTATAAGAAGACAAATCACGTATATTACCTGTTTGTATTATATTTCCTTTTTCTTCAGTTTGTATTTTACTTCTAAGTGCTTGCTAGGTACATAGCACTTAGAAGACCATGCAAGAGGAATATTAAACTACTCATGTTCCCAAGAAATCATCTAGGCAGTAAATATAGGAGTGTAGAAAGCAGTTGGTTGCTATTATCTGTAGTGGTGAAAGGTACTTCTTGAAGGAAATGAGACTATAATATATGACTTGCATTTATATGTGAAAAAACAGTGGAAAGTCATGACAGTAAAAATGCACAGCGCTCTTGGGGGACAGAATAGTTTGAGCTGATTCTACAAAATAAAAGTGGGAAAAAGTAGTTTGGTGCCAAGTGGCAGTAGAAGACCTTTTATACTAAGGTAAAAAGAAGTGAAACATCCGTTTTCCTCAACAGGAACTTAACGTTGTTGCCTCTTTGGAGTTCTACTTTGAAGAATTTTTTTGTGTTACTATAGTAACTTTTTTTCTTTTTTAAAATTTTTACATATTGGTAGTATTTAAATAGGTATAGAATATAAAAGAATTCTGAAATATTGAATATTTTATCTTTTCAGTTTCTCAATTTTCTTTTGGCTCTACTAGCATGTATAGTATTGTGCTATATATATAGTATTTTCATATCTATGCTGTTGAAATCTTTAAAATGAGTTAAACAGAAACTAATTGTAGCCCACCTGCTTCAGAATGATACTGCTTTTCAAAATATACATTAAAACAATTAAATGAAAAAGCATTCAGAAATTTGGCAAACCCAATACCCCCCCATTCTGAATAGACTTGCCTTTTTATATGTATTCTTAGAGATTTTGTTTGGGGGTGGGGCATAGTTTTCTGTTTTTGTTCAAGCTTTTGTTTTCATGGCACAGAGAATTAAATCTAAATTATTCAGTTTTGCATGAATTCATCACAGTTGGCACCTACTCTTCTTTTTCAGATTTATGCTCCATCACACTTTCCCTTGTCATACCTCCAGAACAGCAATCTTCCTAATAATACTATATTTCTTCTCCAAATAACTCACTAGGCTTTCCTCTGCCTAGGAGCTCTCCTATCTCCTTTTCTATTTATAAAAAAAAGGGAACAAGAGGAAGATCTCTTGTATTTAGGGATATTAACTTGCTGATATTGTTAGCATGAAGAGTGGACTAAAGTGGAAAGAGATAGGCAAACTAGGTTAAAACTGTTTGAACACGAGGCATCTATGTAGGCAGCTTTGATTCCTATCTATTTTCTAAAATTCCTTTCTTCCTTCTCCACATTTATAGCTTTTGTTTTAGTCTCTGTTTTGGGTACTTAAAGTAAATCTACTTTACATATCTGTCCCTGTGCTAGATTATGAGTTCTAGAACAGATCCTGTGCCTTTTGCTTCTATAAATATACCACAGTTCTAGCTAGCATGGTGCATGAACCCAGTAAATCTGTTTTCAGTGGGGTTACATTAATTTTCTATCTGATGTATGTTATAGAGAAAATTTTTTAAATCTACTTCTGTATTTAGAATTTTGTAACAATGTAATACTCTGCTTTAAGCCTAGAAAGTTTCCTCTTTACCACAGTGATGTTTATAATGCCTTTTTATATTATTACGTTGGAACATAGTAAGTGAGAATTACTTCACAGAGGTGTAGTCTTTTTAAGAGAGCATGATCAAATATAAACACTATTTGGTATTGGTTATTTTTAAAATTCAGGTGAAATATGAACTACATTTCTCTAGGCTGGCCTTTCTCATACTTTGATTATACTCGATAATTTTATGAAATACAATAACTCATAAAGAGCAACTATCTGCATTTTTAACTTGGAATGAAGATGTGGTTTGGAATCCCAGATCTGTAATATACCAGCTGTATAATCTGGGATAAATGACTTAATCTCTCTGAAATTCAGTTTCCTCGTATGTATTCATTTTATGTCTCAAAATTGTTTGAAAACATAGTAAGTTTATGAAAATGAAAATTTAATGAGAATTTTATTTAGCTTTTCTCAACTTTAAAATACTGAAACAATAATTTCTGGTATGCAGTATTGTTTTGAGGGTTAATATGACAAAACACATGAGTATGCACCTATTCCAGAACTTTAAAGAGTTTTACAAGTGATCAATGAACCCAAATGACAGCTATGAAAATAAGGAAAAAGGACTTTGAGGTTGCCAAAATAATGTTGAAAGTCTATGAATTACCAACTATCATGCATTTTATTCGTAGGAGAGCTTATAGATTATTATCAATGGCTTATTTATTTAATTCTAGAAATTTAAGCACCAGGTTAAAAATAGTAACTTCAGAAGCAGTGGACACAGTATAGTGGTTATGAGCCCAGCTTGAATAGATAGTAATGGTACAACTTTGGGCAAGATACTTAATTTCTCCGTTCTTCAATTTTCCCATCTATAAAATGAACATAATATAATGGTACTAATTTACCTTACAGGTTGTTTTTATAAATAACAACTTGTTATAAATCAGTCAATAAATGTTTTTGGTGATCTTTAATATTATTAGAAGAGAAGCACCTGAAAGAAGTTTAGCATCCCAGAGCCTATGTAATTTTCAGGAACACACTATTAAATTTTTTAAAAAGCACTACAGTGAAATAGGTTTCTCTTATATATAACTTTTCTAGCCTTGAATTTATAATTCTGACAACAGTGATTCACTGGGCCACAATCTTTCAAGGGATAAGTCAATTACTATGCAAATGGGGCTTGAAAATCCACCCAGTAGGACTGAGCCTCTTATGGCCCAGTTTGGGGAATTGGTTGATTTTGCCATCTTGCCAGGGTTATATAAGAACCAATCCCAGAGCTGTTCAGGACAGACCTCACTACCGTCAAGATGAATCTGGAGCAGAACATGTCCTTTGAACCTAGCATCTGTGAACTAAGGATCTCCTGGACCCAGAAGATAGACCCAGAAGAGAAAACTATAACACTGAAGGTGGCAAGAAGTGGCAGCAGCCAAGGGACTGGCAGATATCTGCATTAGGCCTGCCAGCCCACAGAAAGACAAATAGGTATGATGGGCTTCCTGGCCCATGGGGAGAGAATTTTAACACCTTCAGGCAGGAGGCTTGCTGTTAGAGAAGGGTTCCTCTTGACACTTATCAGTGGAGCCAAAAGAGCTATAACACTTTCCCAAGGAGGACAGAGGCCTAGAAGGAACCAATAGCAGAAAGGCCTGGAAGAGGGACTCAGAGACAGAACCAGTGATGATAGCAGAAGACAGCTGCTAGGAGGATAGTAGCCAAGTGGGCTGCTACACTAGTCATGCATGAGTTGGGCCAGTTAGCGGTGGAGAAGCCACTGACAGAGAAGCCAAAGGCAGAGAAGGGCATATGCGTGGCCAAGAAGGGTATGTGCATGGTCGAGAGAAGAGGCTGCCTCTGTTAATGACCTAGAGTAGGGTTGTCAGGTGGCATAGCCTAGAATGAACTGAAAAATGTCCTCATTGGAAGCTGTCCTGATTGACAAACTGTATCTTGTCTCTGAAGTTGTGTTCTGGTACTGCCAAGTTGATCTTGATCTCAGGTTGTAGCATGTTACTTCCCTAATAAACCACATAACTGTGAGTATGGTCTGTGATTTCTGTGTTGCCATTGCAACAAGTTATTGAAAACATCACAGAAATGGAGAGTGTTATGGAGGGGACAGCTGGTGTCAGAAGTAGTGAAAAAGTTATAGAGAATGAAGGTATGTCTGACCTCTGCTTCATTGGAATCAGATTTGTGCTGATCGTGGTTATTATTATTCTTGGATGCATTTGAGTTCACACACTAGATTATGCACATGTATAAATAAATCTTGCTATAATGACTACCACTCTTAGTCCATTTAATCCCATCCCAAAATACATTCCTGATACATACTTTATGTTGTTTTCTTGGAAATGAAGTAGTTCTTTCTAAGGAAGCAGGAACAGTTCTGTTGCTGATGGGCCATTTAGTGAGCCATTTCCTACAAGCCCACTGCAGCTTGTCCTTCTGTGGAAACTCTCCTTTGCCTTCAGTTCTTCCTGTTCTTTCCTCCACTGGAGTATTTAAACCTCTAATGCCACCATGGTCTCTGCCATGCTACTCCCATCTTCTTCCAGCCCTGCATGTTGTTACTAGGCTGCTCCCTTAGCCTAGTATGTTTCAGCACCGCTGTGTTACCTTTTCACTCTGGGGTTCCTGCCAATATCAGACTAACTTGGCATGGAGTGGGGAATGGTCCTCACTAAAAGTGTGAACAACAACTCATCTGTGAGTTTGTTGTACTGTTGTGACTTGCATATTGCTGTGAGGCTGGAGACTATGCCACCTGTATTTCAAATACTAGCAGGGTTACCCATGGTAATAAGTTTCAGCAGAGCTTGCAGACTAAGACAGACTGGAAAGAAGGAAGGAACCATCACTTTGGAAAAAATTAGCCACTGAAAACTTTATGAATAGCAATGAAATACTGTCTGATTTATTACTGGAAAACTTTATGAATAGTTATGAAACATTGTCTGATACAGTGCCAGAAAATGAGCCCCTCGGGTTGGTAGACACTCAAAATATGACTGAGAAAGAGCTGCTTCCTCAAAGTAGAGTCAAATTTAATGACATGGATGGAGTAAAGTTTTTGGGACCTTCATTTGCTGATGAGGCATGACACAAAATGAGAAGAAACACCTGCGAACATCTTTAAAATTTGGAAATAAATGGAGTGAGTGTATGAAGTATGAATCTAGGAAAATTGGAAGTTTTCATAATGAAATGGAATGCATAAAGATAGCTATCCTAGGCATTAGTGAGCTGAAAAGGACTGGTATTGGCCATATTGAATCAGACAAACCTATGGTCTGCTATGCCAGGAATGACAGATTGAAAAGGAATGGCGTCACATTCATCATCAAAAAGAACATTTCAAGATCTATACTGAAGTATAGATCTTGCTGTCAGTGATAGGATAATATTCATGTGCCTACAAGGAAGACCAGTTAATACTATCATTATTTGCAAACTTATACACCAACCACTAAAGTCAAAAATGAAGAAATTGAAGAATTTTACCAACTTCTGAAGTCTGAAATTGAGAAAACATGCAATCAGGATGTATTGATAATTACTAGTGTTTGGAATGCAAAAGTTGGAAACAAAGAGGAACAGGAACCATTGCTAGTTGGAAAATAATAGCCTTGGTGATAGATACGGTGTTGGAGATTTCATGACAGAATTTTGCAAGAGCAATGACTTATTCATTGCAAATACCTTTTTTCAATAACATAAACATTAGCTGTACACATGGACCTTGCCAGATGAAATATACAGGAATCAGATTGAATACATTCTTGGAGAAGGCAATGGAGAGCTCGTTCAATATCATCAGTCAGAACAAGGCTGGGAGCTAACCATGGAATAGACCATCAATTGCCCCTGTGCAAGTACAAGTTGAAACTGAAGAAAATTGAAACAATTCTATGATAGCCAAATATGACCCTGATTGTATGCCAGCTGAATTTAGAAACCGTCTGAAGAACATACTTGATGCATTGGACACTAGTGACTGAAGACCAGACAAATTGTGGGATGACATCTAGAACATCATACATGAAGAAAGCAAAAGGTCATCAAAAAGACAGTAAAGGAAGAAAAGACCAAAATGGATGTCAGGAGAGACTCTGAAATCTTCTTTTGAATGTACAGTAGCTTAAGTGAATGGAAGAAATGATGAAATAAAAGAGGTGAACAGAAGAATTCAAAGAGCAGCTAGAAAAGACAAAGTACTATAATGAAAAGTGAAAAGACCTGAAGTTAGAAAACCGAAAGGCAAGAACATGCTCAGCATTTCTCAAGCTGAAAGAACTGAAGGGAAAATTCAAGTCACGAATTGCAATATTGGAGGATTCTATAGGCAAAATACTGAACAATGCAGGAAGCACCAAAAGATGGAAGAATACACAGAGTCACTGTACCAAAAAGAATTGGTCAGTGTTCAACTATTTCAGGAGGTAGGTATGACCAAAAACCAATGGTACTGATGGAAGAAGTCCAAGCTGCACAGAAGGAATTGATGAAAAAGATGGCTACAGGAATTGATGGAATACCCATTGAGATGTTTCAACAAACAGGTGCAGCGCTAGAGACGCTTACATATTTCTGGCAAGAAATTTGGATGACAGTTACCTGGCCTGGTCTGGAAGAGATTGGTATTTTTGCTCATTCCAAAGAATAATGATCCAACAGAATGTGGAAATTATTGAACAGTATTTTTAATGTCACATGCAAGTAAGATTTTGCTGAAGATAATTTGAACAGTCGCAGTAGTATATATTGACAGGGAACTTCTAGAAGTTCAAGCTGGATTCAGAAGAGGACATGGAATGATGTCTGATAAATTTTGGCTGAGAGTAAAAAATACCAGAAAGATGTTTGCCTGTGTTTTATTGACTGTGCAAGACATTTGACTGTGTGAATCATAAAAAAATTATGGGTAACATTGCAAAGAATGGGAATTTCAGTGCTTATGAGGAACATGTACAGAGGAATCTGTCATTCGAACAGAACAAGGGAATACTGCGTGGTCTAAAATCAGGAAGGGTGTGTGTCAGGGTTGTATCCTTTCACCATACTTACTTGGTCTGTATGTTGAACAAATAATCTGGGAAGCTGGACTATATGAAGAAGAACATGGCATGGCATCAGTATTGGAGGAAGACTCATTAACAACCCACAGATGACACAACCTTGCTTGCTGAATGTGAAAAAGACTTGAAGTCTGCACTGATGGAGATTAAAGACTACAATCTCCAGTATGGATTACACCTCCATATAAAGAAAACAAAAATCCTCTCAACTGGACAAATAAGCAACATCACTGTAAATGGAGAAAAAAAATTAAATTGTCAAAGATTCATTTTATTTGGATCCACGATCAATGCCTGTAGAAGCAGTGGTCAAGAAGTCAGATGTCCTAATGCACTGGGTAGGAGCTCTGGTAACACAGTGCGTAAGGCACTTGACTGTTAACCAGAAAGCTGGCGGTTCAAACCCACCAGCCACTCCTCGGAAGGTTGAGCAATCTACTTCCTTAGTGATACGGCCTCAGTCACTATGAGTCGGGTCCGACTTAATGGCATGTAACAACAACAACAACATTGCCCTGGGAAAATCTGCTGCAAAAGACCTCTTTAACAATCATGGGAGAAGGGCAGGCTGTTTATTCACAGGGAGACAGTTCAGGGGGCAGGAGTGCATGGAGGGGTGGACCTAAGGAGGAGGTAACTATCGGGAGGAAGTGGGAGGGGAGCTGTTGCATTGGGGTAAATTGTAGTCAATGTCATGAGACAAGGTGTGTGTGGACCACTGTTATGGAGAGTGAATTTGCTCTGTGGACTTTCACCCAAATCGCAATAAAGAAAAAAAAAAAAGGCTCTTTTTAAAGTGTTCTGGTTATCTAGTTCCACTCTGACAAGAATATACCACAAGGGTATAGGGATGGATAGATGGGTGAACAAGCTAAACAATTAGGTATGTCTAAATGGAGAGTGTATCCAAGATCATATATAGGGTTGGCAGACAATGGGCCTATAAGTT
>NW_006921826.1:479647-481041 GCF_000298275.1 Orycteropus afer afer | reverse complement strand
AAATATATATATATATATATACCACAAATGGGATGGCCTTAACAAACAGTTTATTCTTACAATTTGGAGGCTTTAAGTCCGAGTTCAAAGTGCCAGGCTCTAGGGGCTGGGTGAAAGCCCCTCAGCCTTGGGTTTCAGATCTGCCTCCAGCTCCTGGCCAACTGAAGCTAGAGGCTTCTCTTCACTCAGGCAGCTACTGGCTGCTGAGGCTGCCAAGCCCAAGGTTGACAACTAAAAAGGCACAGTCCCACTATTACCAAATCACATGACAGGCCATTAATTCAAGTCCGTTGTAAGTTCCAAGGTTGGGCGAGCATGGCAGGCTGCTTAACAACGACACGGCTACATGCAGGGTTCAAGGTACCATAAGCTAGAAACCATTCCCAAAGCTTCTCCTTATATATAGGAAGCAGACCTCATCTCAAAGGCACCTACTCAGCTGCTTGTGGTAGATCCCGCCATGGAGGTGATTGCCAGTGTCATCATGGAGAGTAACTACCACCAACTGCCCAGCCACTCTACCAGGCCCAGCCAAGTTGACACACAAACATAACTACCACAAAAGTGTTAAGAAGAAAAGGTGTCACTTTAAGAGTAATGTGTGCCTAACTCAAGCCATGGTATTTACAGTTGCCTCATATGCATGTGAAAGCTGGACAATGAATAAGGAAGATCAAAGAAGAGTTGATGTCTTTGAATTGTAGTGTTGGTGAAGAATAGTAAAAATACCATGGAGTACTAGAAAAACAAACAAGAAGTGCAGTCAGAATGCTTCTTAGAAGTGAGAATAGCCAGACTTTCATCTCACCTATTTGGTTGTGTTGTCAGAAGAGACCATTTCCTGGAAAAGGATATCATGCTTCGTAGAGATTCAGCAAAAATGGGAAGACCCTCAACACAATGGATTGGCACAGTGGCTGCAAGGATGGACTCAAGAATAGCAAGGATTGTGAGAATGATGGCTCATAACCTGGCAATGCTTTGTTCTGTTGTACATAGGGTTACTATGAGTGAGAGCCAATTTGGTGGCACCTAAAACAGCAACAACAAAGGTGTGAAAGAAAGGGTTAGTTATTGAGAAGGCTATGTTCCTGGCCACTCTGTTCAATTTCCTACACCAAAAACCCTAACTCATTGCCATCGAGTTGATTCCAATTCATAGTGACACCGTTGGGCTTCTGAAGCTATAAATCTTTATGGAAGCTGTGATAGTTGAAGATGTGTCAACTTGGCTGGACTCCAGTTGTGAGTGGTGGTTCCCATGATGGATCACATGACTGCGTTCTAAGCGACCGGTCGGCCTAGGGGGAGTTTCCCCAGGGGTGTGGCCTACCTGCAATACTATCCCAGGGACAAACTGGAAGAACGGCATTCCGGACTATATACTTCCTGGA
>NW_006921826.1:459690-464159 GCF_000298275.1 Orycteropus afer afer | reverse complement strand
TTGAACTTGTCGGCTTCTACACGCTTGTGAGCCATTTATCTAAGATAAATTTCTCTCTCTCTCTCTCTTTCTCTCTCTATAAATAAATTGCTGGTTTTTGTGTTTCTCTAGAGAACCCAATCCAACACAGAAGCAGACTACCTCATCTTTCATCCACCAAGTGACATTTTGGTTAGCAGCCAAATGCCTTAATCACTGCACTACCAGAGCTCCTTTCAATTTCCTATACATCACTGAAATGCATGGTGGTGATATGTTTTTTTTTTTCCCCATCAGTTGTGTAATTTAATTGTTATGTAAATTAAGTAGATGTGTATCTAGTTTGGTTTGCTTCTGTGGGATTAGTAGTTTGGGTAGGAGTATATTGGCAACAGGCCTGGCTTGGACACCTAACCTTCCTTGATGTGGACTGAATATGGGATTTGTAGTTTAGAGACCCACATTTGAATTCCAAAATTATACTTCTGATTCTGAGATAATTGTTTTTGTTACTTTACTCTCTGCTTCAGTTTCATTATGTATCCCAGCTTCCAGATTGAGAAGTGATCAAAAGGCATTGACATAAACAAAAACGTCTTTTAGGTATCTAATTATGAAAATCCTTTGTATATGATTTACTAAAATGCTTTTATTCCTCCTGCCCTTTGAAATTTTCTCTCCTCTTTTCATAATTTTAGTCCTTTGGAAGACTGTTTCCTACCCCATATATTTTCACTTGCATTTTTGTGAGCTGAAACTTTGAATGTAGCTCACATTTTGTCAGTCTTTTTTAGACCTTAGGGGATTTTTCTGTCATAAATGCCAGCATTTCAAAATATATTGCTGGATATAATATACCCAGTAATACGCTTAAGTTTCTGGATCTCTCAGAGTACCTAGTATACCAGATGCCTAATAATTAAGAGACTTTTACAGTCTTAAGTTTTAAATGGATATTATAGGCCATCTTAGGCCTTGTTAAATAAATATGTTATATTACATTATTAGAAACAGTTTTAAATAAAATTGATTTAAAACTCTCATTTCTTTTACATGGTATATGCATCATTTATCTTCTGAATTACATCAATGAATTAATGTTTTGTTGTATTCTTTTTCCATCATTTTCTTTGTATTTTCTGGGGTTTTTTTGGTAAGTATACTTAAAATACTATTTTATAATTGAGCTTAGAATAAGTTGGTTAGGTAATTCAAGATTTAAGTTTTACAGTACTCTGCAGTGTTCATTTTGGAAATGAATCTGAAATTTGAGTGTACAAATCCCAGAAGCTTTTGAATTTTCTTTGCATTACCTTTTCAACCTTTCTGTGAAGTATATTTGAGACCCATGATGTGGGATTTTTCAAATCTCACTGAGGTGTGTTCTAGAGTTTTAGCAATATTCCACTGTCTCCATGAATCTGTGCCTGAAATTAGGATTGCAGTGTCTTCTAATTTTTGTGTGTGTGTGTGTGTGTGTGTGTGTGGACTTAGAAACTGCTATTTAATGACCTATCACAAAGTGTCAATTACCCTTGAAATTTAGGAATATGACCACAATAACAAAATCCCCTCATCTTCTTTTACTGCATGTCATTCAAGACCTTTCTCTACCTTTCCTTACCAAAGAGGGAGCCTTCACAAATAAGATATTATGGCCAATTAAAATCTAACAAAATAGAAGATGGAGAACAGAGGACATTGAAAAGAAAAGAGAATATAAATTTTAAGTTTTAATTTATCAAAGGAAAAATTGTTGGGTATTTATATGATATCTGTATACCAGGTAATTAAGTATAACACTGTCCTGAGTTGTATAAATCTGACAAATTCTAGGTCTTAATCTTCAATGTGCCAGAAAAAAATAGTCATTGCCATTTATCATTTGAATCCAATGTATCCTTTTATAGGTAGGTGGGTAGAAAGAAAAGAAGGAAAGAGAAAAGAAGGAAGGGAGGGAGGGGAAGGAAAAGAGGGGAAGAAGAAAGAAAATAAATAAAGATATTTGTTTATTTTTTTCCTGACACATAGAAGATTGAAGACCTAAAATTTGCTAGATTTATAGAAAGAAAACAGGACAGTGTTGTACTTAATTGTTATACCATATATGAAGGTGATGTTGTTGTTGTTAGGTGCCGTAGAGTCATCTTCGACTCATAGTGACTCTGTGTACAGCAGAACGAAATACTGCCTGGTCCTGTGCCAGCTCCACAATACCTTATATACCTGAGCCCATTGTTGTAGCCACTGTGTCAGTCTATCTTTTTGAGGGCCTTCCCTTGTTTCATTGACCCTCAGCTTTACCAAGCATGAAATCCTTCTCCAGGGAATGGTCCCTTCTTACAACGTGACCAAAGTAAGTGAGACAAAGTCTGGCCTTTTTCACTTCCAAGGAACATTCCAGCTGTACTTCCTCCAAGACAGAGTGTTAGTCCTTTTAACAGACCATGGTACTCTTAGCATTCGTCTCCAACACCACAACTGAAAAGCATCAACTCTTCTTTGGTCTTCCTTATTCATTGTCCAGGTATCACATGCGTATGAGGCAATTGAAATTACCGTGGCTTGTGTCACACACACCTTAGTCCTCAAGGAGACATCTTTGCTCTTCAGCACCTGAAAGAAGCCTTTTGCAGGCTATTTGCCCAGTACTATACGTCGTCTCGGCACATAACAACAACAACAACAACAACATACGTCGTCTGATATCTTGACTGCTGCTTCCGTTGCTTCCTTTGGTGTTGATTGTAGAACCAAGTAATATAAACTTTGACAACTTCAGTCTTTTCACCATGTATCGTGATGCTGCTTATTGGTCCAGTTGCAAGGATATTTGTTTTGTTTATATTGAGATATAATCCATACTGTAGACTGCAGTCTTCAATCTTCATCAGTAAGTGTTTCAAATCATCCTCACTTTCAGCAAGCAAAGTTGTGTCATTTGCGTATCACAGGTTGTTAATGACTCTTCCTCCAATCCTGATGTAACATTCTTCTTCATATAGTCCAATTTCTCAGATTATTTGCTCAGTGTACAGATTGGATTAGTATGGTGAAACAATACAACCCTGACACACTCCCTTCTTGATTTTAAAACATGCAGTGTCCCCTTGTTTTGTTCAAACGACAGCCTCCTGGTCTATGTACAGGTTCCTCATGAGTTACAATTAAGTATTTTGGAATTCCCATTCTTCTCAATGTTACCAACAGTTTGTTATGTTCCACACAATCAAATGCTTTTCCATAGTCTATATATATATATATATATATATTTGTCTATATCTACTGTTTGTATATGTGTCTTGGAAGAAGTACAGCCAGGAATGTACTCCTTAGATGCAAGGATTGTAATACTTTGTCCCATGTCATTCGTTATTAGGCAAAAATTGTCCCTGGAAAAGGGTATCATGCTTGGTAAAGTAGAGGGTCAATGAAAAAGAGGAAGACCTTCAATGACAGGGATTGACATAGTGGCTGTAACTATTGTTCAAGACCTCACAGTGTTTCTTTCTGCTGTGCACAGGGTCATTATGAATTGGAACTTAGTGGCACCTAACAACAATGTAGTCTTTTTACAAAAAATGTTTAGGAGTAAAAAAAAAAGGAATCGTGAAGAACAAGTGAATTTTTAGAGAAAATTTAGGCACAGCAAAATCAAACTTTTACTCCATATTTTCCTGCTTTTGAAGGGTATGTAATACATAAAATGAGCAATGTTGTTTGAATGCACCTAACTGCATATCAGTTTTCATGCATTATTAACCTGGAATATATATCCATTTTATAAATGTTGATTCCATATTTCAAGTAAAGCTAATTGATTCTAGTTTAGCAATATTTTTTAGTTCTTCTTCCTTTTGAATTGTTGAACTGCAATGCTTCTGAAAACTTTCAAGAGTTTCCGATTTTGCTTTAGAGAATCTCCATCTTCTTTGTTCTATAATTGCAAAACATTTCTTATTTTTAGATTTATGAGTGAGAATTAGAAAGATCAGCATAATAATTTCATTTCTACATCATCTGTTTCCTTCCTGTCACCTTTTTATTATTACTTCCCTTGAGCAGTTATGTACTTAATAACCATATCAAATAAGTTTTGGAGCACAAACATAAAAAAACTGAAAGAATACTGTGACAATACTTTTTTATTTTTTTTTAATTGTGATTAGGGTGAAAGTTTGCAGAGCAAATTCACTTTCCATACAGCAGTTCACACACACTTTCTCTCATGACATTCACTACAATTTACCCCAATGCAATAGCTCCCCTCCCACTTCTTCCTGATAGTTACCTCTTCCCTGTGTCCATCCCTCCATGCACTCCTCCCCCTTGAGCTATCTCCCTGTGTATAAATAGTCCTTCTTTCTCCCATGATTGTTTTCTGCAAGGAGTGTATCTACATCAGGCACATGTTCAACTCATATGCCTGTCTTTTGTTGGCTAGAAGCCACAGGTGTGAATTCAATTCCAGACCTGAAAGGCAGCTAGGG
>NW_006921826.1:449591-459351 GCF_000298275.1 Orycteropus afer afer | reverse complement strand
GAGAGACCCACTGTTGCATCTAGATGGCAGCTTGCAAGCTTTTAAGATCCCAGTCACTACTCGCCAAAGTAGGAGGTAGAACAATGTTTTGTGTAGTATGTTATGCCAGTTGAGCTTGATGTTCCCTGCAACTGTGGTCCGGGCCCACAGGTTCAACTACTCACTCCCTCTGGGTAGCTGGCTGTGTCCAAGAAGTGACTACAACCTTGCCCCTTGTCAGCTCTACTATACACCTGGGATTTCTTACGAACATACAGATACACTTGTAGAAGCATTGTCTGCCAACCCTGTACATGGTCTTGTGTACACTCCCCACTGCATAGACATACCTAATAGTTCAGTCTCTCCACCCGTTTTTCCACCCGTATACCCATGTTTGCCTTCACTGACAACACAGTACTGTATGTACAAAAGTGTTCATCTCTGTTGTCTTTACCTCCCATGTACCACTCTGTCTTCCTCTTCATCAGTGCCACCATATTGATCACTCACATTTGATACATTGCCTTTCTCTTCACCCAAATCAATACTTGTCTCTACGTATCTAACAGTGTTCTCTCCCCTCCCCTCCCACCCCTGGTAACCAACAAAGAAAATTTCCTTCCATATATAAACCTTTCCTTGACTTTTACAATAACAGACTAATACAATATTTGTCCTTCTGTGACTGACTTATTTCACTCAACATAACGTCCTCTAAGTTCATCCATGTTATGTAGTGTTTTGCAGATTCTATGTTATTCTTTAGGGTTGTAGTGTGAATGTACCATTGTATGTGTATGTACCATAGTTTGGTTATCCATTCCTCAGTTGGTGGACACCTAGGTTGTTTCCATCTTTTGGCTATTGTAAATAGTGCTGCGATGAACATGGGTGTGCATGTATGTCTGTTCTTGTCATGGCTCTCACTTCTTTAGGATATAAACCTAGTAATGGAATGGCTGAGTCAAATGGTATTTCTAATTCCAACTTTCTAAGAAATCATCATACTGCTTTCCACAGTGGTTATACCATTTTACAGCCTACCACCAGTGTATGAGAGTCCCAATCTCTCCTCATCCTCACCAGCATTTGTTATTTTCTGTCTTGTTGAACTTTACTGCTAGTGCTGGGGCAAGATAGTATCTCACTGTTGTTTTGATTTGCATCTCTTTAATGTCTAATGATCATGAACATTTCTTCATATGTTTGTTGTCTTCCTGAATAGCGTCCTTGGTGAAGTGTCTATTCATATCTTCTGCCCATTTTTTAATTAGATTATTTGTCTTTTTGTTATTGAGGTATTGGATTTTTCTATAAATTCTAGAGATAAGTCTCTGTTACAATTCATTTTAAAAACAGAATGGCTAAGGTTCTTGTTGAAAAATATTGCATGAAGTTGTAATTGAATGACTAGCTGTGTGAAAATCCTGTATTTTCTTTTGTGCCTTCTTCTACCTTTAAGAAAATTAAAGGAAATTTTTAAAAAATTTAAATTAATTTTGTGTCAGATAAATTTGTTTCAGATAGCTTCATCTGAAAAGTCTGACGATTTTCTTACCCTGTGTGTCACCATCATTATTAGAGTCTATCTGGCTATCATGTTTCTGTTTGTATTTATTGTATAAATGTACAATGTCTTCATCTCAGAAATGTCTTCATCTCTTTGCCTTTATGGATGGTAAATGAAATAGTTGAATTTTTATCTGTGGTCATTGCTAACCAAAACAAACAACAGATGTACGAAGAGTATTTTGTATTTTCTTGGAAAAGTGATGCAGTATTTTGGACAGCACAATAAGAAAACTGAAGGAGTATGAAACAGTGATTTATATCACTGTTGCATCATCTTTCTGTGTCTCTGCTTTCTACTACAGTAGCTACTAGTAATTATATCTATTGAGCACTTGAAATTTGACAAGTCCAAATTACAAAGATTTAGAATCAGAAAAATGCAAAATATCTTGTTAACTTTTATGTTAATTATATTTTGAAGTGGTAATGTTTGTTATATATTGGTTTAAATAATAAAAAAAAAAAAAGTTAAAAAATTACTACCAGATTTTTTTTTACCTTTTCAATCTTCGTACTAGAAAATTTAGCATATGTGGCTAGCATTTGTGGCTTGCAGTATATTTCTGTTGAATAAGGTTGTTCTAAGTAATTCCATTATTCTGTTGTATTATTTTAGTCTTTTTCAGAAACCATAGTTAGGAATAATTGTAAGGTGGTGCAGTGGTTGAGCACTTGGCTGCTAACCAACAGTTTGGTGGTTTGAACCCACCCAGCCATTCAACAATAGAAAGACTTGGAGATCTACTCCTATAAAGATTAAAGCCAAGAAAACCCTATGTGGCAGTTCTGCTCTGCCATATGGGGTTGTTGTGAGTTAGAATTGACTAATGGCACCCAACAGCAACAACGCTGAAATACTTACTAGGATAATGGAATTGCAGAATTTTTCAAGATGAAGGAGAAATAAGATCACTGAGATCCTGTAATGTGTCTTAAATTTATAAATTGGTCTAAAGAAACTCATATGGTAATTGCAAGATAAAATGAGTTTTGTTCATGTTTTAAAGTAAATTTTCTCTAAAAAAAATCATGATACATCACACTTTACATATAGTTAGAATTGCTCCCAAATAGCTAAAATTGGGACCAATGGAATAGTTAAGTATTTTCCCCTTTACAGTTTGCCAGTGCTAGAGTAGGAGCTTCCCATGGCATCGTCTTTAGGAACTATTTTAGCTGCATAAATTTTTCTTGGCAGTATGTTGGACTTGTTGTTATGTGCCATTGAGTCATCTCCGACTCATAGCGACCCTTCGGTGGGTTTCCAAGGCATTATCACTACAGAAGTAGATTGCCCAACCTTCCTTCCGAGGAGTGGCTGGTGGGTTTGAATGCTATCCTTCTGGTTAGCAGTCAAGTGCCTTAGGCACTATGCCACCAGAGCTCCCTATGTTAGACTTAACAGGTACTAAAACTTGGTTCTTTCCTGTTATAGTAACAAAAAGCTTGTTGTTGTTGTTATGTGCCCAACTCATAGCCACCCCTCCTTGGGTTTCCTAGGCAGTATCTCCACGGAAGCAGATTGACCAACCTTCCTTCCGAGGAGTGGCTGGTGGGTTTGAACCACCACCCTCTGGTTAACAGTCAAGTGCCTTAGGCACTACGCTACAAGAGCTCCTACAAAAGGCTTAGTGTGAAATAATGTATTAGCCTAGAGGATACATGGCATATCTTAAAATATTCAAACTATATTGGCTATCGTATATGTACTGTTAAGTATCAGGTTTGAGAATTTATTTGTCTGAAATAAAAGAATTAATATTTCATATGTAGTTTAACATCTTTTTTCTTTTTTTTCTTGTAGACTTTTGTGAATGATGTAAGGATTCCAGAACAGAGTTATATCACTCTGAAACTTGAAGATAAGCTGAGATTTGGATATGATATCCTTACATGATTTGGGGCATTTATTAAATATATTTAAAAATCTTTGCTCTGGTGTAAATGAACACATCTTGAATTCACAATATAGATGTGCAGAACTCTCTTTATTGGCTACCTTTCCATATATACATACATGTTTCAAAATTTGATTTCACTTTTCATTAATGTGGTTAAGTAATTTCTTAGCTAAGTGCTAATATAGCTATTATATATACCAGTTCATTGTATATCTTGCTAAAATTGCTAGGATAAATATTTTCTCCCAAGGGACATCTTTAGGCTCATAAAGTCAGTGTTGACCATCCATATGCTATAGGCTAACTCAGTTAATTTTATTATTTTTGAGCATGTCATATTAATTGTGATTTTTGAACGTTATGCATAAATCAAGATGCATAGTGGTAGAAATTATATAGGATGAAATTTTTAAAATAGATACTGTATAGTTCATTTCACTGTTCTGTATTTGGCTATACTATTTATTAGGTGCTGTTCAGTCAATTTCCACCTCGTAGTGACCCCATATAACAGAGTAGAACAGCTGTAGACTAAAGAAATTGTAATGTTTTATTCATTAAATCATATCTTAATTGCTAAACAGTGTACAAACTGCTATACCTGGGAGTGAAAAGCTATTTATTTTTAACATTTTTATTGTGCTTTAGGTAAAAGTTTACAAAGCAAATTAGTTTCCACAAGCAAGAGTTCGTATGCAAATTGTTTTGTGACACTGGTTGCATTCTCTGCCTTGTGTTGTCATTCTCCCCATTTCCTCCCTGGGTTTCCAATTTCCATTTGTCCAGTTTCCCTTTGTCTCCCTGTCTTATCTTTGATTTTGGGCAAAAGTAGCCTTTTTGGTCTCATATGGTTGATTGTTCTGGGGAGCACATTTTTCACGGGTGGTGGTGTTTGTTTTATAGTCCTGTCTATTGGAATGTTGGAAGGTGGTCTCTGAGAGTGTCTTCAGTTTTAAGTTACTAGGTTGTCTCAGAGTAATAGCCTTGGTAGTTCCTCTAGTCTTGTCACAAATGGGTAAGTCTTTTTTTGAATTTTGTTCTGCTTTCTTTTTTTTTTTTTAACCTTTCTAACTGGGACCTTTTATTGTAGTCTTGATTAGAGTGGTTCGTAGTAGGTGAGTTCTTCTGGTTTCAGGTTAGAGGAGACTGTGGTTTTGTGTGGGCCACTCAGAGGGAAGGTTGGCCAGTATACTTCCATAGTGATACCATCTCAGAATCCCAAGGAGGGGTCGCTATGAGTCAGATCCGACTCGATGGCGGTAAGTTTGGTATTTGGTTTGGTTAGTACTTTGGACTCATTGTTTCTTTGATTTTTCATTTTTATTCATTCTCCTGTGCTCCAGGAGGGAAGAGACCAATAGTTCTTCTTAGATGGCCACTCATGAGCTTTTAAGATTCCAGATACTACTCATCAGACTAGGATGTAGCACATTATCTTTACGAACTGTGTTTTGCCAGTTAACCTAAATGTCCCCTGAGGCTAAGGTCCTTAGTCTTTAGATCCAGTGGTTAAGTACCAGTGTCTAAGCAGTTGTTATAACTGTGCCCCCCTATATATTCTATTATACACACACACACACACACATATATGTATACTTGTAGCATTTGCAAATGTATAGAAATATCCACCACTGGTAATTACACACACACACACACATATATATGTATATGTATATGTATATGTATATGTATATGTATATGTATACTTGTAGCATTTGCAAATGTATAGAAATATCTACCACTGGTAGCATAGTGCCTAAGGCATTTGACTGCTAACCAGAAGGCTGGCGGTTCAAACCCACCAGCGACTCCTCAGAAGGAAGGTTGGTCAATCCACTTCCATGGTGATACCACCTAAGAAACCCAAGGAGGGGTCGCTATGAGTTAGGTTTGACTCGTTGGCAGTGAGTAGTAGTAGTAGTAGTAGTATACCAATATATGTATGCGAATGTACTCCCATATGACCTCCTTCATCTATTTACAATACATATTTACCAATGTATCTACTCAAAATTATTGTTAGTTAATACTGATGTTGCAGGAATATATATTTTATAGCATTTACCATAGTTGTCCTTTATTCTTGCGTACCTCTCAGTGTCTTCCTTTGCCTTTGTCACATAGTACTGACTTTTCCTATATTGTTTGTTGCCTTTCTTGTCACCAGAATTAACTATTGTTTGTGATCTAGTTTATGCTTCTCCTTCCTTATCCTCCCCTCTCTGGTAACCATCAAAACATGTTTTCTTCCTGTATGTAAACCTATTCTTGACTTTTATAATAGTGCTCTTATACAATATTTGTCCTTTAATGTTTGACTTACTTCAGTCAGCGTCATCCAAAAATGAGGTGTTTTTTAGGTTCTTCCTTATTCTTTGATGTTGCCTGGTATTCCTTTGTGGATATATCCCATAGTTTGTTTATCCATCCATTGAAGGGCACTTAGATTGTTTCTATCTTTTTGGTATTGTGAATAATGCTGCAAAGAATATGTTTTTGCATATGTCTGTGTCACCACTCTCCTTTCTCTAGGATATATACCTAGGAGTAGGATTACTGCCTCATGCAATATTTCTCTTTCTGGCTTTTTAGGAAAGTGTCATACTGTTTTCCATAATGGTTTATACCATTCTAGATTCCTATTACAGTGTATAAGAGTTCTAGTCTCCCAACAGCGAGACCAGCATTTGTTGTTCTCTATTTTTTTTTTTTTTTTAAATTGATGCCACTATTGCCAGGGTGAGGTGGTGTCTCATTGTCATTTAATTTGCATCTCTTGAATGATTATTGGGAACATCTTTTCATGTGTTTATTAGCCATCTGAATGTCTTCTTTGGTGAACTGTCTATTCATGTCCTTTGCCCATTTTTCAATTGGACTGCTTTTTTTTTATTGCTGAGGTGTTGATGTTTTCTATAAATTTTAGAGGTTAGACCTTTGTTGGGTCTGTTGAAGTCAAAAAATTTCTCAGTGTGTAGCTTCTCTTTTTACACATTTAGGAAAGTCTTTTCATGAGCATTACTGTTAAATTATTAGGAAATTCCATTTATCTAATTTATCATTGGGAGCTCTGGTGGTGTGGTGCCTAAGGCACTTGACTGCTAACCAGAAGGCTAGCGGTTCAAACCTACCAGCCACTTTTTGAAAGGAAGACTGGACAATCTACTTCTATAGAGATACTGCCTCAGAAACCCAAGGAGGGGGTGCTATGAGTTGAATCAACTCGACAGTAGTGAGTTTGTTTGTGTGTGTGTGTGTGTGTGTGTGTGTAATTTATTATCTGCTGTTTGTGTGTTTTTAGGTGTCTTTGGTGTTTTATTTATCCCATGCCTTAGGGCCCTTAATGATGTCCCTATTTTTTCTCCCATAGTCTTTATAATTGTAGGTTTTATATTTAGGTCTTTGATCCATTTGGAGCTAGTTTCAGTGTACGGTGTGAACTAGGATCTTGCTTCATTGTTCCACAAATGGATATCCAGTTTTGCCAGCACCATTTCTTAAAGAGCCTTTCTTGTCTCCATATAATGACTTCAACTCTTTGTTGAAAATCAGTTTTCCATCGATTATCTGATAGAGTTGCCTCTGGGTTCTGAATTCTTTTCCATTGGTCCATGTGTCTGTTGATGTACCAGTACAAGGCTGTTTTGATTACTGTAGTTGTGTAATAGGTTCAGAAATTGGGGAGTTTGGGACTTCCTACCTTGTTCCTGTTCTTCAGTAATGCTTTGCTTATCCAGGGACAGTTTCGTTCTGTGTAAAGTTGGTGATTAGTTTCCTTATCTCTTTAAAGAATGTTGTTGGAATTTTGATCAGGATTGCCTTATATTTATAGATTGCATTGGATAGTATAGACATTTTTACAATGTTAAGTCTTCCTATCCGTAAACATAGTATGTTTTTCTATTTATGTAGTTCTCTTCTGGTTTCTTGCAGTAGTGTTTTGTAATTTTCTTTGTATAAGTCTTTTATATCCTTGTTGTTGTTGCTGTTAGGTGCTGTGGAGTCAGTCCTGACTCATAGAAACCCTGTGTACAACAGAAAGAAACACTGCACAGTCCCATACCATCCTCACAGTTGTTGCTATGCTTGAGCCCAATTTTACAGCCATTGATTCAATCCATCTCATTGAAGGTCTTCCTCATTTTCACTGACTCTCTACTTTACTAAGCATGATATCCTTCTCCAGAGATTGGTTCCTCCTATAACATGTCCAAAGTATGTCAGACAAAGTCTTGCCATCCCTGTTTTTAATGAGCATCTTGGCTGTACTTTTTCCAAAATAGATTTTTAAAATTCTTTTGACAGCCCACGGTGTATTCAATATTATTCTCTGACTTCATAATTCAAATGCATCAGTTCTTCCTCAGTCTTCCTTGTCCATTGTCCAGCTTTCATATCCATCTGAAGTGATTCATAATATGACAGCTTCAGTCAGGCGCTCCTTAGTCTTCAAAGTAACATCATTGTTCTTTGACACATACATCCCTAGTTAGATTTATTCCTAAGTATTTTATCTCTTTGTGCACTATTATAAATGGTTTTGTTTTTCTGATTTCCTTTTTAGAGTACTCTTTGTTTATTGAAAGCCAACTAATTTTTATATGTGATTTTGTGTCCTGTCACTTTGCTAAAATCATCAATTAGTCCCAGTAGCTTTCTTGTGGAGTCTCTGGGATTTTCTGTGTTATATGATCATATCATCTGCAAATAAAGATAGTTTTACTTCTGCCTTGCCAATTTGTATGCTGTTTATTTCCTTTTCTTGCCTTATTTCTCTAGCTAGAACTGCCAATACAGTACTGAAATTAGAGTGGTGATAACAGGTATACTTGTGCTTTTAGTCTTTCTTCATTCACTACATATAATGTTGACTGTTGGTTTTATATATATGCCCTTAATTATATTGAGGAACTTCACTTCTATTCCTATTTTGCTGAGAATTTTTGAAGAATGGATGTTGGACTTTATCTTATAACTTTCCTGCATCACTTGAGATGAACATTTGGTTATCCTGTTTTATTTATGTGCTGGGTTACATTGATTGATTTTCTTATGTTGAACCATCCTTGCATATTTAGTATGAAGCCCACTTTGTTGTGGTGTATTATTTTTTTATTATGCTGCTGAATTCTGTTGTCTAGGATTTTGTAAGGGGACCGGAACAGATCAAGTAGTCAGCTGCAGGGACGCAGGTGAGGAGAGGGAACCCAGGCCATGCCCCACAAGCAGCAAGGTGGGAAGGCTGGGAGAGTACAAAAAAGGCAAAGGAGACCAGAACAGATGGAGGAGTCAGCTGCAGAGACCCAGGTAAGGAGAGGGAACCCAGGCCATGCCCCACAAGCAGCGAGGCAGGAAGGCAGAGAGAGGACAGAAAAGGCAAAGGGGACCGGAACAGATCAAGGAGTCAGCTGCAGGGATCCAGGTAAGGGTGGTTGGAGAGGTTTCCAACAGCTGAGGGAGACAAACTTGTCTGTCAGTTTGTCCTACTGTGGTGATGTGATGTGTTGCTGTGAGTCTTGATGCAGTGCCACTGGTATTTCAAACCCAATGGTTTGCAGACTGAGACAGACTAGGAGGAAGGAGGAGGCCATCTACATCTCAAAGAATTGGCCAGGGAAAACCTTATGAATAGCAGAGAAACACTGTCTGATACATTACTGCACAACTTTATGAATAGTTCAGAAATATTGTCCAGTATAGAGGAGGAAGATGAGTCACTTAGCTTAGAGAGCTCTCAAAGTAGGACTGGGCAAGAGCTGCATTATCAGAGTAAAATCAGCCTTATTTATATGGATAAGATAAAGCTTTCAAGACCTCCATTTGCTGGTGTGGCACCACTCAAATTGAGGAGAAACAGTGACAAACATCCATTAATAATCAGAACATGGAATGTACAAAGTGTGAATCTAGGAAAATTGGAAGTTGTAAAAAATGAAATGGAACACATAAAGATTGATATCCTATGCATTAGTGAGCTGAAATGGACTGATTTTGGCCATTTACAATCCGACAACCCTATGATCTACTATGCCGGAAAAGACAGTTTAAAGAAGAATGGCATGACATTCATCATCACAAAGGATGTTTCAACATCTGTCCTGAAGTACAATGCTGTCAGTGATAGGATAATATCCATATGCCTACAAGGAAGACTTGTTAATACGACTATTATTCAAATTTATGCCCCAACCACCAAAGCCAAAGATGAAGAAATTGAAGATTTTTATCAACTTCTGCAGTCTGAAATTGACTGAACATGCAATCAGGATGTGTTAATTATCACTGGTGACTGGAATGCAAAAGTT
>NW_006921826.1:438042-448151 GCF_000298275.1 Orycteropus afer afer | reverse complement strand
GCATCAGGATTGGAGGAAGAATCATTAACAACCTGAGATACGCTGATGATACAACTTTGTTTGCTGAAAGTGAGGATGACTTGAGGAACTTACTGATGAAGATTGAAGAACACAGTCTGCAGTATGGATTACGTCTCAATATAAAGAAAATAAAAATCCTCACAACTGGACCAATAAGCAGCATCACGATAAATGGAGAAAAGATTGAGGTTGTCAAAGAATTCTCGTTGCTTGGTTCTACAATTGATGCCAATGGAAGCAGCAGTCAGGACATTAGAAGATGTGTAGCATTGGTAAGGTCAACCACGAAGGAACTGTTTCAAGTGCTGAGGAGCAAGGATGTCTCCTTCAGGACTAAAGTGCACCAGGCACAGGCCATGCTATTTCCAATCGCCTTGTATGCATGTGAGAGCTGGACAATGAATAAGGAAGACAAAAGAAGATTTTATGCTTTTGAGTTGTGGTGCTGGCGAAGAATGCAGAAAGTACCATGCACTGCTAAAAGAACTAACAGATCTGTCCTGGAGGAAGTACAGCCGAGATGCTCCTTGGAAGAGAGAATGGCCAGCCTTTGTCTCACCTACTTTGGTCATGTTGTCAGAGGGGACCATTCCCTGGAGAAGGATATCATGCTTGTTAAGGTGGGGGGTCAACAAAAGAGGTGAAGGCCTCCGATGAGATGGATTGACACAGTGGCTGCGGTGATGGGCTCAAGTATAGCAAGGATCATGGAGCTGGCATGGGATCGGGCGGTGTTTCGTTCTGCTGTGCATGAGGTCACTATGAGTTGGAAATGACGCAACGGCACCTAGCAAAAACAACAACAAGGATTTTGCTGATTTATGTGTGTGTATCTATATTCATGAAAGATACTGGTCTATAATTTTCTTTTTGGTGGTATATTTTCCTGCCTTTGGAATGAGGGTTGTGCTGGCTTTGTGGGAGGAATTTGGAAATATTCCTTTCTTTTCTGGTGTAGTTTGAGTAATATCGATGTCAGATCTTACTTGAATTTTTGGTACTAATTCTCCAGTGATGCTGTCTGTGCCAGGCTTCACTTATTGAAAGATTTTTTTCCCCATGATCTCTTCAACTTCTTTTGTTCTGGTGTGTTCATATTTTCTATTTAATGGATAGGTAGTGTGTTTCTAGAAGTTTGGCCACTGTAGAGTTTCACATTTGTTTCAGAATAATTTTTCATAATATTCTATTATGATCTTTTTTTTTAACAATTTTTACTGTGTTTTGGGTGAAAGTTTACAGAGCAAATTCATTTTCCACACAGCAGTTCATACACATTTTGTCTCATGACAGTGACTGCAATTTCCCACAGTGTAACAGCTCTCTTCCCACTTCCTCCCTGTAGTCACCTCTTCCCTGTCTCCATCCTGCCATGCATTCCTGCCCCTTTAGCTGTCTCCCTGTGCATACACAGCCCTTCTACTCTCCCATGATTGGTCTCTCCAAGGAGTGTATCTGCCTAATGTAAAAGTTCAGCTCATATGCCTGTCTTTTGTTTGGCTGGAAGCCACAGGAGTGGGTTCATTTCCAGATCTGAAGGGCAATGAGAGGCCATAGCCTCAGGTTTTTCACCAGGCTCTATCAGACTAACAAACTTGGTCTCTCTTTTTTTATTTTTTTTTTTATGATTTTGAATTTTGTTCGATACTGTTTTCTCACTTATCCAGAATCTTCTGCATAGATCCCCTTCCAAGTGGTTGACAGTCATAGCCTGGCACCATCTAGTTCTTCTGGTCTCAAAGTCATATAGACTGAGGATCTCATGGTGTACCAATCCCTTGGACTGTTTGTTTCCATAAATTTTGGTTTTCTTCATTCTTCTTTGCTCCGGGCAAGGAGAGACCCATTGTTGCATATAGATGGCCACTTGCAAGCTTTTAAGATCCCAGTCACTATTCACCAAAGTAGGATTTGGAACAATCTTTTTGTGTAGTATGTTATGCCAGTCGAGTTTGATGTTCTCTGCGACCATGGATCTGAGCTGACAGATCCAACTACTTGCTCTCTCTAGGTAGCTGGCTGTGGCCAAGAAGTCAGCTATATACCTAGAAATTTTTACAGAACATACAAATACACTTCTAGAAACATTGTCTGCCTACCCTGTACATGATCACATGCACAGTCCCCGCTGCATCAACATCAGTCGTTCAGCCTGTCTTCTCATCCAACCACCTGTGTATCAACATTTGCCGTCACTCACAAGGCAGTACTGTATGTGCAGAAGAGTTCATGGTATGATCCTTTTCGTTTCAGATGGTTCTGTTGTGATATTGCCCATCTTATTTCTTATTTGGTTATTTGCATCGTCTTTGTGTGTGTCAGTTTGGCTAGTTTATTGATTTTATTGATCTTTTCAAAAAACCAACTTCTAGTCTTACTGATGCTTTCAGTTATTTTTCTGTTTTCTGATTCATTTATTTCTGCTGTCATCTTTATTTCTTTTCTTCTGGTAGCTGTAGGCTACTTTTGTTGTTCTTTTTCTGTTTGTTCAAGTTGTGGGGCTAGGTATAGGTTTTGGCTCTTCTTTATTGAAGTATGTGTGTACTGCTCTAAGTTGATTTTTGAATACTGCTTTTGCTGTGTCTTAAAGGTTTTGATATGTTGTGTTTACATTTGTGTTTGACTCTTGGAATTTTTTTTTTAACTCTATTTTTAATTTCACTTATTACCCAGTGTTTTTTAAGCAAGTTGTTACTCAGTTTCTGTATACTTGATTTTTTCCCCCTTTTTCTTCCTTTTTGGTTTTACAGTGTTATGCTTAGAGAAGATGCCTTTTTACTATTTTGGTATTTTTGAATTTATTGATGCTTGCTTTGTGGCTTACTTATGGTCTATTCTTGAAAACGATGCATGTGAGTTGTAGTAAAATGTATATTGCCTGCTGTTTGTTTTTCATTTGTTTGTGAGGTCAAGCTGGTTGATTGTGATGTTCACATTTTCTGTATCTTTGTTGAGTTTCTTTCTAATTGTTCTTTCTTTCATCAAAAGTGGTGTGTTGAAGTCTTCTCCTGTTATGGTAGAACTGTCTGTTTATCTTCTCAGTACTGTTATAATTTGTTTTATGTGTTTTGAAGCACTGTCATTGAGTGCATAAATGTCTATTATGGTTATATTCTCTTGTTGAATTGACACTTTAATCATTATATAATGTCTTTCCTTGTTTTTTGGCTGGTTTTTGCCTTAAAATCTATTTTATGAGAGATCAATATTGCCACTCTTGTTCATTTTTGGTTTCTATTTGCTTGATATATTTCTTTCCATCCTTTGCTATTTAGCTTATTTAAAATCTTTGTGTCTAAGGTGTATTTATTGTAGACACCACATTGATGTTATTGTTGTTGTTAGGTGCCTTCTAGTTAGTTCCAACTCACAGCAACTCTGTGTATGACAGAATGAAACACAGCCTGATACTGTGCCATCCTCACAATCCTTACTATGCTTGAGCCTATTGTTGCAGCCACTGTGTCAGTCCATCTCCTTGAAGGTTTTCCCCTTTTTCACTGACCCTCTACTTTATGCAACATGATATCCATCTCCTGGGATTTGTCTCTTCTGACAGCATGACCAACGTATGAGAGACCAAGTCTGGCTCTTCTTGCTTCTGAAGAACATTCTGGCTGTACTTCCTGCAAGATATATTTGTTCATTCTTCCAGCAGTCCATGGTATTCAGTATTCTTTGCCAATACAGCAGTACATGTTTTTCCATCAGTTTTGTTACTCTTTCTCACTCTTTCTCTTTCCTAAATTGTGATTTGGGTGAAAGGTTACAGAGCAAATTGGTTTTCCATTCAACAGTTCATGCACATTTTGTTTTGTGACATTCATTGCAATCCCCACTTCCTCATGTTACTCTGTCTCTTGACTGGTACAATTAATCCAGTTACATTCAGTAAATTATTGATAGGTGTGAACAAACTGCTATCATTTCCTTGTACTTTGTGTGTGTGTGTTATTGATGATTTCTTTATTCTGCTTACTTTTCTATACTGAGTCTTTTTGTTTATGGATTTTCTTTTTGTTTCCTTCATTGTTGTTGATGAGCAGGTTTATTAATTTTCTTTGTAGTTACCCTGGAATTTACTTTCCTAAGTTTAAAACAGTCTTGTTATATATTGATATTGCCTTGGCTGGAACTCCATATGGGAGCTCTATAACTGCACCATTTATTCCCTCTTTTTATTTTTCAGTTGTTGTCATATACAGATTGAATTATCTGTTTCCCTGTTACCAGTCTTGTAGCATTGTTTTATCTTTAAGATTTCTTTGTCTTGGTTGGTATTTGGGTGATGCTGTCATTTATCTTAATCTCAGTTTTTTTGTCTGATGCTATTGTTTCTGTGTTTTGAAGGTTTCCCTTTAATATTTCTTAAAAGATTTGTCTGTTGTTGTTGTTATGTGCCATCAAGTCGGACCCGACTCATAGCAACCCCTCCTTGAGTTTCCGAGGCAGTGTCACTACGGAAGTAGATTGCCCCATCTTCCTTCGGAGGAGTAGCTGGTGGGTTTGAACCGCCAGCCTCCTGGTTAGCACTCAAGTGCCTTAGGCACTACGCTTCTGTTTATCTGGAAATATCCTAGTTTCATCATTATATTTGAGGGACAGTTTTGCTGGATATATTTCTTGGTTGATATATATTTTTTTTTTCTTTCAGGGTTTGATATATATTGCATTCCTTCTTACCAAGTGTTTGTGTGTGTTGTTTTTAGCCAGGTAATCAGATGTTAGTCTTATTGGTTCGGCTTTGTAGGTGACAGTTTGTTTTTCCCAAACCATTCTCAGAATTCTTTGTCTTTGGTTTGGAAAGTTTGATCACGACATGTCTTGATCACTTTCTTTTGGGATTTATCTTATATGGGCTTCTTTTTGCTTCTTGGATAGTTAATCTTCTTTCATAATATTAGGGACGTTTTCTTTCTGCAAATCTTCCAACATCTTCTCTCTGTAATTTTTTTTTCTTCCTGTTTTAGGATTCCTATTACTTGTAGGTAGCATAGTGCCTAAGGCACTTGACTGCTAACCAGAAAACTGGTGGTTCAAATCCACCAGCCACTCCTTGGAAGGAAGGTTGGAGCAGACTACTTCCTTAGTGGTACTGCCTCAGAAACCCAAGGGGGGGTTGCTATGAGTCAGGTTCCACTCAACGGCACATAGCAACAACATCACATTAGGTTATTCCTCTTGATAGTGTTCCACATAATTCTAGGTTTTCTTCATTCCTTTTTTTGAATGTTCCTGAAATAAATTAGTATCAAGGGATCTATCTTCTATTTTACTGATTTTGTCTTCCACTGATTTCATTCTATTGTGTGCTCCCTTTGAATTATGTATTTCTGAAATTTTATTGTTTATTTTATGGTTTTCTAGTGGCTGTTTTTATGGCATTTCTAATTGTCTATTAATTTTGTCATTTTTTTCTTATATTGTTTTTCTGAAATTTTTTAGTGTTTTATATTCCTTGATTTTTACCTGTGTTTTCTCTTCATCTTCCTTGATGTCTTTGAGAATCCTAAACATATGTCTTCTTAATTACATTTTATTTATTTTATTTTGACCTTTTAATTTGGTCACTTGCTTGAGCCATCTTGTCCCTCACTCTTTGTGCAATTGGATATTGTCAGTTGTCTTGGAGACATTAAGATATTATTATATTTAATGATTGTTGTATGTTTGCTTCACCCTGATTTCTTATTTTGTTTTGTTTTGATATATCTGGGTGGCTGGTGCTGATGTGTTAACTGTGGTGAGTGGAATAGCACCTGAGAGTATGAGCATGAGTCTCTTTGCTGCTTATGTGGAGCAGCTGAAAGTGAGCTGGGTAGAACATTATCTGACATCTGTCATTAATCTAACGGCCCTGGAATGGGTGGTGGCTCTGTCTGAGTTAGCGTATTGGCAGGTTTGGCTAGTGTGGCAGGTGGTCATAGGGCTCAATCATCACCACTCACCAGTTTGGAGGTATGGAGGTTGGCAGGGGATGGTGGGGGGATGGCAGGCAGGAAACGTGAGAATGCATAGTCATGCAGTTACAGTTGTTTACTGGGTGGAGGTGATGGGTGATGGTTGGGTGCTTACACAGTCTAAAGGGAGCAGCATGGCAGCAGTCATGTGTGTGCTCCCAATAACCACAGCAGCAGGTCTCTGATCCATGATTTACAAGGGTGTGCACCCCCAGGTTATGCAGGTGTGGGGCAACTACATTTACAAGATTGCACGAACAGTCACTTGGTTGATGGGTGGAGAGGGTAATGCATGATCCATGGGAGGGCACACCTCCAGGCACTGGGGAGGTAGGTACAGGTGCATGAGAAATGATCTGTGGAAGTGTGTGATGTCAGTCACTGAGGAAATGAATTGGTGGTGAGTATACTCCACTAGTTGCTTGGTTTTTTTTTTTTTTTTTTTGGTCTGTTTTCATTCATTACTGTATTCTCAGACTACTGGGACTCTTTCTGGATGACAGAACACATTAATAAATAATTTTGGCTTGCTGATCTGCCATACTTCTTTCTCAAGGTTATCTTGATTGCTGTACCATTTAATTACCCCTCACATGATCCATGAGATTGTGTGCTTCTGAGCCCTAGGGGAATGGAGTGGTGGGCGGGCTGGTCCCTGGCACTCCTGCTTAGCTGACAGTGTGGGTAGTTGTACTGCAGACCTGCAGGTGATCTAGGGGCAGTGGAGTAGGACCACTAGTCACCAGGTTGATGAGAATAAGGATGCCATACCTCTGGTCACCAGGAGTGTGGGGAGGAGGGAGGAGCATATATATACTTCTCTGGCTGCTGGTTTCCAGTGTGGGCACTAGTGTACTCTGAGGTATGTGCAGCCAGCTGTTAGATTCCTGTTCCAATCCAGTTCATGCAGGGAGGCTGTCTGGAGTCCATTGTCTCCAGCCACCACTCCACTAACCCTCCCCTCCATGTGAGTCTTCAACCCAAATGACCAGAGATCACTGCTTATGAGTAGTTCTATTGCTGTGTTCTGGCTCCCTCCTTGCTTTGTGGTTGCCTGGGTGCCTAGAGTATTGCCTGCCTTCCCATTCTTTCCTTCCTTAAATCTGATTTGTGTTCTCACCTTGCTTCACTCTGCATTCATCTGTGCTGTATCTCGGTCCTATTAGCAATTTCATGAAGTTGCCTTCTGCGCACCTCACCTGGAATTGCTGTTTGCTTTCTTTCTTTTTTTTTATTTCAGCTTTACTTCACAATGGCCAGACTCTGTCAGGCCATCTCCTCGTTGCTGTTTTCATTAACTTTCTTTTTCCAATCAATGCTTGATCTAATTTTTTTATCCTTCTCTTTTGAGGCTCAGAGTTTCAGGATTATCATCTGTATCTTTCACTTGGTCTTGTGAGTATTTTTTTACAGGGACAGCATGATGTGTCTGACTAGGTTGCCGTCTTACGACCTGACAAACTATTTCATTAAAATGCCATAACAATAGAAAGACCATTTTCCCATTGATTGAGACCAGAACTAAGAAACAAACAACTACACCAGAAGTCTTTTTTCTAACTAAAGAAATTAAATGATGATTTGCAAAAGCAAGTACTCTGTGAAATGTCATCATTTTAAGTTGCAATAAATTTGTGAGGGGTAATTAAATGGTACAGCAATCAAGATAACCTTGAGAAAGAAGTATGGCAGATCAGCAAGCCAAAATTATTTATTAATGTGTTCTGTCATCCAGAAAGAGTCCCAGTAGTCTGAGAATACAGTAATGAATGAAAACAGACCAAAAAAAAATCCTTGTCCTCCTGGAAATTACACTTAATGCATTGGAGAGCAAATAGCAAACAACAAAAGTTGGGAGTAGGAACATGATCAGGAACCAGTGGTATTGAAGGAAGTGCCAATAACAAGGCTCCAGGAATTGATGGAATACCCACTGAGATGTTTCAAACAAACAGCTGCCACACTGGAGGCACTCACTTGGCTATTCTAAGAGATTTGGAAGACAGCTACTTGGCCTACAGATTGGAAGAGATCCGTATTTGTAAACCTGTTCCAAAGAAAGGTGATCCCACAGAATTTAAAAATTATTGAATAATATCATTAATATCACACACAAGTAAAATCTTGTTGAAGATGATTCAAAACTGGTTGCAGCAGTATATTGACAGAGAACTTCAGGAAATGCAAGCTGGGTTCAAAGAAGGATGTGGAATGAGGGATATCATTGTTGATGTCAGATGGATCTTGGCTGAAAGCAAAGAATACCAGAAAGATGTTTACTTGTGTTTCATTGACTATGCAGAAGCATTCAGTTGTGTGGATCGTAACAAATTATAGGTAACATTGAGAAGAATGGGAATTCTAGAATACTTAATTGTACTCATGAGGACCCTGTACATAGACCAGGAAGCTGTTGTTTGAACAGAACAAGGGGACACTGCATGTTTTAAAAAATCAGGAAGGGTGTGTGTCAGGGTTGTATCCTTCCACCATATTTATTCAATCTTTATGCTGAGCAAATAATCTGAGAAGCTGAACTATATGAAGAAGTATGTGGCATCAGAATTGGAGGAATAGTCATTAACAGCCTGCGATGTGCTGACGACACAACTTTGCTTGTTGAAAGTGAGGATGACTTGAACACTTACTGATGAAGATTAAAGACTACAGTCTGCAGTATGGACTACACCTCAATATAAAGAAAACAAAAATCCTCACAGCTGGACCAATAAGCAGCATCATGATAAATGGAGAAAAGATTGAAGTTATCAAAGACTTCATATTACTTGGTTCTACAATCAGCATCAATAGAAACAGCAATCAGGATATCAGATGACATATAGCATTGGGCAAATCTGCTGCAAAAGACCTCTTTCAAGTACTGAGGAGCAAGGATGTCTCCTTGAAGACTAGGGTGTGCCTGACACAAGCCATGGTATTTTCAGCCACCTCATGTGCATGTGACAGCTAGACAATGAATAAGGAAGACTGAAGAAGAGTTGATGCTTTTGAGTTGGGGCATTGGCAAAGAATGCTGAAAGTACCCTGGACTGCTAGAAGAACTAACAGGTCTGCCCTGGAAGAAGGGCAGCTGGAATGTTCCTTGGAAGTGAGAATGGCCAGACTTCATCTCACCTACTTTGGACATGTCATGAAAAGGGACTATTCCCTGGAGAGGGATATCATTCATGCTTGGTAAAGCAGAGGGTCAACAAAAAAGAGGAAGGCCCTCAACGAGATGGATTTACACAGTGGCTGCAACGATGGGCTCAGGTATAGCAAGGATTGTGGAGCTGGAACAGAATCAGGCAGTGTTTTGTTCTGCTGTAATAGAGTCACTATAAATTGGAGATGACTCGATGGCACATAACAACAACAAAAAAACAGGAATATTAGAGGAGGAAGAGAGCTATGGAGAAAAAGTATGAAAGGGGTATATTGAGAACCAGTGCTGGTGAGTGGGAAGGTGTAATTTTAAAAAGGGTAGTTGTGGAATACCTCATGCAGCATTGTACCAAAGATGTGAAAAAGTGAAGAAGCTGGCTATATAAATAATCTGAAGATAGCTGTTTGAGTAGATTGTAGAGTAAATAAAAAGACTAAGCAGAAACATGTTTGGCATTCTTGAGAAACAACATTAAAAGTCATTGTAGCTGGAACAGGTAAGAGTAGGAGAGAAGAGTATTTGGAACATAATACTTGAGCCCTAACAGGCCATTATAAAAATTTTAGTTTTTATTCTAAGTGAAATAGAGCCATTGGAGGGTTTTGATCAGAGGAATGACAGAATATAACTTACATGTTTAAAAAAATTACTCTGTTTACTTTTGTTCAAAGAAGACTAGGATAGAGTGGCTGGGGTGAAAAGACAGAGACCCTTCAGGAGTCTGTTGCTATAGTTCCAGTGAGCATTAATGGAAGTATAGACCAGGATGAGAAATAGTGGAGATAGTAAGATATGATGTTGTTGTTGTTGTTAAGTGCCATCGAGTCATTTCCAACTCATAGCGACCCCATGCACAGCAGAAGGAAACACTGCCCGATCCCGCACCAGCCCCACAATCCCTGCTATACTTGAGCCCATAGTCGCAGCCACCGTGTCAATCCATCTTGTTGAAGGCCTCCCCC
>NW_006921826.1:406701-435667 GCF_000298275.1 Orycteropus afer afer | reverse complement strand
TCCATATGAGTAAGGCTGGGTTTACTCAGATGTTGCAGCTCTTTCCCAGTCCTGTTTTGCGAGCCTTTTAGCCTAAACGGACTATTCCTAAAGGTGTGTGGTAATGTACCAAACAGTGTTTCTTTGTTATTCATAAGGTTTTCTCTGGCCAATTCTTTGAGAAGTGATAGAAGATATGGTAGAATTCTGGATATGTTTTGAAGATACAGTCTGATTTCCTGATTAGATAGCATGTAGAATGTGAGAGAGGGAAGAGTGAAGGATTAATCCAAGCTTTTGACCTGAACAATTGGAAAAATATAGTTAAATGGAGTCCACCATTAATTGATACGGAGAATTCTGTACTCGAGCAGGTTTAGTGGAGAAAATGGGAAGAATTTTCTCAAAGAACCAGTTTTTGGCTTCATTGGATTCTCTCTCTCTCTCTCTGTCTTTCTTTTCTTTCCTGTTTGATTTATGCTGTGTTTATTATTTCCTTTCTACTACTTTGGAAGGTTGGGCAATCCTACTTCCGTGGTGATACTGCCTCGGAAACCCAAGGAGGGGTCGCTATGAGTCGGGGCCGACTTGACGGCACATAACAACAACAACAACAACAACTTTGGTTTAATTTACTTTTTTTTTCTACTTTCTTAAGGTAGATACTGATGTCATTCATTTGAGAACTTTCTTCCTTTCTAATATAGACATTTAGTGCTATAAATTTCTCCCTGAGTACTACTATAGCACCAAAATACTTTCTAATTTTCCTTCTTCTACTCAAGTTATTTGTAAGTTTGTTATTTAGTTGCACAGATGTCAGTTAGGCCAAGGTAGTCGATAGTGTTGCTCTTTTATTTATTGTTTTTTATCTTACTGATTTATTGTCTAATTATTGTACTAGTTATTGAGAAGGAGGTATTGAAATCTCATGCAATAATTTTGGATAATCTATATCTCCTTGCAGAAATTTTTGTTTCACATAATTTGAAGCTTTGTTATTAGTTGCATACTTAGGATTATTTTGTTCTCTTGATTCAGAAGAGAACGTGGACCAGTGTATATCATTGTTGATGTCAGATAGATCTTGACTGATAGCAGAGAATACTAGAAAGATGTTTACTTATGTTTTACTGACAATGCAAAGGCATTTGTGGATCATAACATATTAGGGATAACATTGTCAAGAAAACGGGTATTCCAGAACACTTAACTGTGCTCATGCAGAACTTACATAGTTGTACAAATAGAACAAGCAGGTACTGCATGGCTTAAAATCAGGAAAGGTGTGCATCAGGGTTGTATCCTTTCACCATGCCTATTCATTCTTTATGTTGAGCGTATAATGTGACAAGCTGGACTGTATGAAGAAGAATGCAGTATTGGGAGTGTTAATAAGACAACCTGCAATACACAGATGATACAACTTTGCTTGCTGAAAGTGAAGAGGACTTGAAGCACTTACTAATGATGGTCAAAGGTGACAGCCTTCAATATGGATTATGCCTCAACATAAAACAAAAATCATTATAACTGGACCAATAAACACCATAATGATAAACATAAGATTTAAGTAGTCAAGGATTTTGTTGGATACTTGGGTCCACAATCAATACCCATGAATGCAGCAGTCAAACCATGATATTTTCATTTACCTTATATGTATGTGAAAATTGGAAATGAGAAAAGAAAACTGAAGAATCAATGCATTTGAGTTTTGATGTTGGAAAAATATTGAATGTGCCGTGGGCTTCCAGAAGAACAAACAGATCTGTCTTGGAGGAAGTACACCCAGGGTGCTCCTTAGAAGTGAGGATGGCAAGACTCTGTCTTAAAAACTCTGGACATGTCATCAGGAGGGACCAGCCCCTGGAGAAGGACATCATGCTTGGTAAAGTAGAAGGTAGCAAAAAAATGGAAGATGGATTGACACAGTGGTTGTAGCAATGATCTCAAACACAGCAACAATTGTGATGATGATGCAGGACCAAGCAGTGTTTTGTTCTGTTTCACATAGAGTTGCTATGATTTGGGAGTGACCCTATAGCACCTAGCAACAACAACAACCCTAGTAATCACGGGTGCTTCAAATGGGTAAAGAACAACACGATTTAATGCATGATTATAAAAAGTCCTTTCTTTACAGGGTTAAGAAATCGTGGGAAATGTGACCTCTGCTGTGTAGTGAATAGACCCTTTTTAATATACAGAAGCATTGTTCTTTTTGGTTTAACAATGAAAGCATTCATTATGGGATCTAGCATTTGGTTCTAATCTGTGTAGGGTCAGTTGTTTGATAATGTACTATGACTGTGATTGCAATTCGTAGTGGAAAGGGGTGATTGTGGTTACTGTAAAGACTCTAATTATTTCATTTATTTTGCATTTGCAAAATGAGCTTCATTTTTATTAGTGTTTTTGAAGTGTGTAATCAGATTCCTTCAAGATTTGCTATTGGATAATCACGGATGATATGATTCCTTTTAAGTTTATATGAGTAGCTATCAGTTTAATTTTATCCAGGTCCTTTTCCAACATTGCAGTTAGTGAAAACTCAAAATATCTTTTGTGCTCTTACTCATCCAGTTGTTTGGTTTTTGAAAAGCAACTTACCATATAAGTTTAGAAGTACTTGCTAGATTTTAAGGGTATTTTCTCTAGCATTTCAAAATGAAAATTTCCATGTTTGTAAATATTTTTTAACATGTTACCATTAAGAGGGATGTAATTATTCTCTTTTAAAAGTAAGATAATTTCTAAATTTTATTTGATACTCATTTTAAGCTTAATCATTAGAATTTTGAAATAATATTCTTCCTTAGCCCTGTTTACATACAAACCTTTTCACTGTAGTACGAGGAGAGATGAGAGTCCCTGAAGAAGCTCTGAAGGTAAAAAATTTATTTCTTTTGTAACTCTTCTACTTACTAGGGTTGATTTCACTCATGGACATTTCACTTCAGTTTTCAATGTTTTATAGCATGAGAAGTTTACCATTCAGCTTCAGTTGTCCCAAAAATCTTCAGAATCAGAATTATCAAAATCTGCCTGTGCCAAAAGCATAGACTCAAAGGTAGCAGATACTGTACCAGAAGTGCAGCACAAAGCCACAGAAGCATTAAAGTCTGAGGAAAAAGCCATGGGTAAGTTAATCTCTTTGAAAACACAATATTTCTATTTGATTGTGGAGAAATTATGTACTTTGTTCTTTAAAAATTGACCATGTATAGTTAGATGTTTACTAAGTGATTTATAAAATTAATGATGATTTAACAGTTTTATATGTCTTACCTTTATGGGCTTTCATTCAGCCAGTGCTTTCATTAGAAGCCATTATAAAATGTATGATTGATTATTTATATATGACCTGTGTTTAGGTATGCTTAATATGTATAAATATTTGAAGGAAATAAAGTCTTAACATATTATTATTTTACATTTTTGCTTTTTCTTCTGAATTATGACTTAAATAGGACTTAACAGGAAAAAAATTAAGATATTGAATAATGCTATCTCATTGTAATGATTATATTTAGCATTTTCTACTCATTGTGAAAAATCCTTTTCATAATCTCATTCAAATAAAAGCAGTAATTTTAATTAATTAATAGGCATTCAATGCCACTGGACTTTTTAAAAAATTTTAACAGTGGTTTCTAATGCTAAAATTTAATTTTCCCTTTTATATTTAGGCTTAATGAGCTGTTTTTGAGCAGACTGATTTCTTTCTTCCTTAGCTGATTATTGCCTAGTTTCTCTTAACTTGTTCTAGTGAGTCTACTTCCTGTCTACATTTTTAAATCAAAGACCATTTGTTATAAGTGGTTCACTTATATACCAAAGAAATTATATACTTAAAGAAAAAATTATTGGGAGAAAGTAGGCTTCATTACTTAGATACTTGCCAGTGTAAATTTTCATGTACTTAGTCATGTCTGGTATGGTAAGATTTTGGACAAATACTGTTAATTCGATTTAGAGTACTTTTCAGCTATCTAAACTGTGCTTTTGCTTTTTTTTAAATTTAATAATCCAATGAGTCAGTTTTAGCATTCTGCGAAAGCGTATTTTTTTTCTGTTTCATC
The DNA here is from genome assembly GCF_000298275.1 of Orycteropus afer afer. NCBI lineage: Eukaryota > Metazoa > Chordata > Mammalia > Tubulidentata > Orycteropodidae > Orycteropus > Orycteropus afer. The sequence continues at coordinate 431,603 of NW_006921826.1, read as the reverse complement.
TACTGTAGACAGATTTTTCCCACCTCTTTCCAGATATTTCTGCTATGCCCCGTGGTACTCCATTATATGGGCAGCCATCATGGTGGGGGGATGATGAGGTGGATGAACAAAGTGCTGTCAAGTCAAATGGCAAACCTGAAGAAAAAAATCTTGAAACTGGAATATCAGGTAAAAGCTCTCATTGACTATTACATTAAATGGATATATTGGGAAGATCTTACAATTTAAGAAAAACTCTTTCTACTTTGAAAAGAGATGTCTGGTCCTTCATAAATTGTTAAAGAGTTGATGTATATTTTAATGGCAATGTTATTTTAGTTTTACATTCTTGATTATGATTGATTCTTATAAAGTATTATAATATCTCTATATTTTTTATTTAAAATAATTTTTTTGTCTTTTGAGCTTGTTTTTTCTATCTTTTGAGCTTGTTAAAACTTGAAAAATAAATTGGTAATATTGGCCATTTTAGTATTTTTAAGTAATTATTAAAATGTATCAATGAGACCAAAATAGCTACACACTAATTTTATGTGTTTTTATTATATTCACAACCATATATCATATTTTAGCATAGTGCCTAAGGCCCTTGACTACTAACCAAAAGGCTGACGGTTCAAACCCACCAGAGACTCCTTGGAAGAAAGGTTGGGCAATCTACTTCCATTGTGATACCACCTTAGAAACCCAAGGAGGGGTTGCTATGAGTCAGGTCTGATTTAACGGCACATAGCAACAAGAACAACATACCACATTTTGAAGTAAATAATTTCTACTATGTTCAGAAATGTGATGTAAAATTAAAATTTCTTTAAAATCTCAGAACTCAGTATTGGGATTTAGTAGGAACAAGATAAGCTGAGTTTGGAAGCCAGAAAAAAGAAATAGTTCTGGACCAGAGTCTCAGATTAATAGTCAGGGAACATAATAATTTGTTGGAGAGATTTAGTAGTGACCTAAGTGTACATAAAGCCAGAAAACCAGGAAATAAATTGAGATATCTATTGTCTGTCACATAAGGATCTGGTGTAGAGACAATAAAACCTAAGAATGAAGCACTCAGTTTCTGTGATAATAGCAGATAAGGATCCAGAACTGGAAAAATTAAACACAAGAAGCAGGGATCAGTATTGAAGACTTAGTCTGAGCCCTTCTCAGGTTTCTACTTGTGACACTAGTCATACAAAATCAGTAAGACATTTTCCTTAACTGGAGAATAGGAACACTGGCTCTTTAAATATACTCTAATTATATCAGGAGGAGCCTTGGTGGCTTAGTGCCTAAGGCATTTGACTGCTAACCAGAAGGTTGGCTGTTCAAACCCACCAGCTACTCCTCAGAAGAAAGGCTGGGCAATCTACTTCCGTAGTGCTATAGCCTTGGAAACCCCAGGAGAGGTTGCTATGAGTCAGATCCAACTCCACGGCAGCGCATTTGGTTTGGGAATTGTATTAGGATATGAGTCTAAAAAAGCTGACATTATCAACTTGATCGTATAGTGCCCCAAACTGACGTCTGCTTTGCAAGTGTTTTTCTATCACAGCTGCTTTTGTGTCACCAACCAATTTCTTCATGCCCAATATCAGAACCTGTTACATAGCATGCCTTCAAATGCAAATGGCAGAAATCCTACCAAAGACTAAACAGGAAGAGAATTTACTTACATAACTGAACCCTTTCAAGGTTGGTGAGTCCAGCATCTCAACAGGGTCATCAAGTAATTTCTCTCCATCTCTCAGCCCTGCTGTCCACAGTGGCTGCATACTAAGGTAGTTTCCCCTCATAGTCAGAGGCTGCTTGAGAGCAGTAGTCAGGGCTGTGTGCTACTTTTAGCATATTCAGCAGAAAAGAGCAAAGGTTGCTTCCAGAAAACCTCCCAGAAGACAAAAGAACTTTCCCAAAAGGTCTCAACTCTTACTTCATTGGCCTCTCACAGGTTCAGGATACGTCACCTGTTTATTTCTGAACCAGTTTCTGGCAAAGAACATGAGAATATCCTTAAAACAATCTTGTCTACCCTGAAGCTGAGTATGGGATAAGTTATCCTCTCAGGCAATGTGAGCTGATACTGTTAGGAATGAAGAACAGGAAATGAATATTGGAAGGCAATCAAGAATGTCCACTTTATTTGAAATCTTTGTGTTTTCTGTTCTCTTCCCCTCATCTGTCTAAATACATTACCCAATTCTGTTGCCATTTTTTTTTTCAGAGTCATAATTGAGCTTCCTATGTCCAGTTTCAGTTCTTCTGCAGTTTATTTTGCATAACTGTTCTTTATTTTCTTTTTCAAGAAATTACAGTAGCTGTCTTTTGCTTACCAAATAGATTTTAAGCCTTGACAGCCTTATTTGTCAGCACTGTAATTTTGTCCTGTTTTCCCTAATGAGTCTCATGTACCCCTGCTAGTTTTTACAGTGCTTTCCCTTAGTGCCTTCACACACAAATTAGGCTAATCCCTGCCTGCCCTTCTCCCACTAACATACATACAGAATATCAGGTGATATAAATTTTTAAATGCTGTATCTGTATAGATGTATTGCTATAATATGTAACACCATCTCATTCTATAAGGAGCCCTAATGGTACAATGGCTAAGAACTCAGCTGCTAACCAAAGGCCAGTGGTTCAAACTGACCATCTGCTTCATGGGAGAAAGATGTGGCAGTCTTTTTCTTGTTTTCTTATATTAGCATAAGGATGTTGTTATTTCAGATTTTTAAAAGTTGCAATTTTCTTAAAATGCAGGATAAGGAAAATGGTTTACTGGCCTAAAATGATAGAACCAGAAAAAATTGTAGAATCAAATCAGAAAATTCATACCCATTTTATAGATAAGAAAACTGAGCTCTGTTACAGCCTCAGAATAAGTTCTACTCTGTCCTTCAGATTTGCTATGAGGTGGAGTTGACTCCTCAGCATTGGTCCTCAAGTGAAGCTCCTTGTTTCAAGGATTATATTTTATACTGCCATTGTGCAGCAGGGACACCTAGTAGAGAGAGAGAGGGAAAAAACAAGCAAACAAACAAACAGAAAAGACCAATCTTAGTAGTTAGGTGGTTAATTTAAAAGAAAACACAGCAGAATTGAATGATTGCCAAAATCAGAAAATGTGATAGTGATTTTATCTAACCAAAAGACCTGACCAAACTTGCTGCCATTGAGTCGGATCTAACTCATAGTGACCCCTCCTTGGGTTTGTGAGGCACTATCACTACAGAAGTAGATTACCCAATCGTCCTTCCAAGGAGTGGCTGGTGGGTTTAAACTGCCAGCCTTCTGGTTAGCAGTCACATTAACTAGAGACAGAACCATGATGTATAATAGCTAACTCTTCTACGGTATTTACTTCAGCTACACACTCTTCTAAATGCTTGCCTTACATTTAATTACTCACAGCAGTACTTGAAGGTAGGTACTGTTATTTTTTTCATTTCAGAGATAAGAAAACTGAGTGCAACAAGAGTAACTTACCATCGTCAGCCATCTAGCAGATAGTGGAGCTGGCATTAGAATTCAGGCAATTCGTGCTCTTAATCATAAGCAGTTGATATTTCAGGGATTGTTACTCTTGTAAATAAGCACACACGCAATCACTAAAAAAAAAAAAAAAAAACCACACACACTCACTGCCATCACTCTCACCCCCCAAAACCACATACTTCATAGGGTAGAAGGATTTAAACAGACTGTAAAAACTATGCATAAATAATTGATCCCTCATACCTCAGTATAATAAAATGTTTCATACTATGAAACATCCAGCAATAATTTCAGCTTTCTGAATTAAATTCTTAAGTGGTTGTGTGGCCTTTCTCATTCATTGAGTGTAATTTCTGCCAGATGACCAAAAGCTGTCTCATAGTCTTACATTATTTTTCAATAATAAAGAATTAAGTGACTTGTGTCTTTTATTAAGTAGCTTTAAAAAGCTGTCAGATGTAGCCTTATAAGAGTCTCTTTACTTTCTTAATGTTAGCATAAGGATGTTATTGTTTCAAATTTTTAAAAGTTGCAGTTTTCTTAAAATGCAGGATAAAGGAAATAGTTTACTGGCTTAAAATTACAAAGCTGGAAAAAATTGTAGAATCAAATTAGAAAATGTGTACCCATTTTATATAAGAAAACAGGTGTGGCAATAGTAATTTGATCACATTGAAATTAGTTGTATTTTTTTTAATAATTTGAATTTATGTAATGATAGTATAGTAACTTATGCTCTAAGAGTACTTTTTAGGTAAAAACAAAACATGATTTTCTTTTTGGTTACCCATTTTTAGAGTTTAAAAATCTTAGTACTTGTTACGGAACATGAGCATTCCAGAAAAGGTAATAGAATGTATGTAGGAATTACTTATGTCCCTCTCAGTGAATTCACATGCAACCAGAATCTCCTAAAGGATTACCTTATAGCCTAACACACCCTAGAAGCACATAGGCACATTAGAACAATCAAGATTTCCTAAAGGTACAGGAATATTTTGAATCCTAATAAGAAAGAAAGGTTTTTTGTGCTCAACTACTAACCTAAAGGTTGGTCGTTCTAACCCATCCAGCGGCTCCACAGAAGAAAGACCTAGTGACCTTCTGTAAAGATTATAGCCAAGAAAATCCTCTGGATCCCTTCTTATTCTGTAACACATGGGGTCACCATTAGTCAGTAATTGACTTGATGGCAACAGATTTTTGGTATAAAGAAGGGAAGTTTGTCCTCAGTGTAACTATATCTGTGCTTAGGTATACCCAGTCTTCTACCTGCTAGCTTGGTTTTAAACATTTAGTTATAAATAAAAGCCTTTGAAGGTTATATATATTTGGAAAGGTGTTCTCATGTGTGCAACAGTGAGGAATATATTTTAACCCAAACTAAATTTGACAACTTTTGATTTGTAACTTATTTTTAGCAAAAAGAGTTTCCCGAGTCTTTGTAATTTAAAGTACATGGAATAGACTTGGTTGGATGTATGTCCTAAGTGAAATGAGCCTTCATAATTATAGTCTTTGTCATTGCTAATTAGTATTTTATTTAGTGTAATACATAAAAATGAACATTTATTCTGGATTGCATGTATTACGTATATCCTTAAAAGGTCACACTATCACTGAGTACAGTTTTTTCTTTATAACTCAGAATTATTATGAATATCAGTTATTGAACTGATACAATTAATGTCCTAAGGTCAGTGGTTTGAACCCACCAGATGAGGCAGTCTGCTCCTGTAAAGATTACCACCTTTTAAACTCTATGGGGACAGTTCTGCTCTCTCCTGTGGCATTGCTGTGAGTTAGGATCAACTCTGTGGCAGTGGGTTCTGGGCCTTATACACTGAATGGTTCTATTTTTGTGGCAGTATGTCTGCTCTTCGTTGTTTTTATTTTATCTCTACCACTGAACTGTTACTTAGTAGAGTATCTCTGACTTTAATCCTCATTTCTATACCATCTTCAGATTTGCCACATGTAATCTGAGTAATTAGTAAAAAGGATGTCAGTGAGATCATGACTTCCATATTAGGAAAGTTCATGAACATCAAAGTATGGTTGTTATAATAGCTGTCTCTCGAGTTTTTTTAGAGTTAGGGTTTTTGTTTAAGATTTTTGGTTCCTTCATTTTGCTGAAAGGCACCTCGGTAGCACAGTGGCTAAAACATTTGGCTGTTAACCAAAAGATCAGTGGTTTGAACCTACCAGCTTCTCCACAGGAGAAAGATGAAGAAATCTGCTTCCTTCAAGATTTACAGTCTTGGAAACCCTATGGAGCAGTTCTACTCTGCCTTTTAGAGTCCCTGTGAGTTGGAATCAATTTAGTAGTAATAGGTTTTTTCTTTTGTTCTTTCTGTTTTGGAGAGTCAGCGGGAGGAGCAGAGGAAAATAGTTTATTTGTATACCTGCTTTGTACCAAACTTTGTTCTGTGCAATTTAAGTACTTTGATTTAATACTTACCTCACTAAATCTTCACAACAATCTTGTGGGTAGATATTATTTCCCATTTTACTGGTCAGAAAAATGAGGGTGAAAGACAATAAAAACAGGATTTATCTGGTTTCAGATCTCATTCAACTTTTCACTAAGCCAGACTGCCTAATTATTATTGCTAAATCATAACGTGTTGCCTCTCCCCTCTCTCATGCTTCTTGACATTGTTAGACAACTGAGTTCTGAATAAATTACCTAGGTATTACCTTGTATAAAGGCAATTTTGAAGTAGGACTAGCTTAGGGAATGGTGCCTTTTAAAAAAGTGTATGAAATTGTTCATCTCTGCTTTGACATATTGAATGTATTAATTGTGAACTTTTCTTAGAGGAAAAATGAGGAGATGCTCCTTTGAAGAATGAGTGATAAGTGGGTGATAAATTATATTTATATATATAGATAGATATATATATCCCTGAACCAGCTATTTGAGGTTTTTGCTTCATGGCTCAGCCACATGACTTTTATTTGGGTATCAAGATGGTTAGTAGGAGGATACTACCACCTCTCTTCCCCATGTTACTCTACTACCCTAACAATGAACAAAAGTACAGAAAGATTGATAGGATAAGTTTATAAACCAATTGTACTATATATAATTGTTAAAATACAGTACATTGTACACAGTAAATGATGGCTGACAAATGAAACAAATAACATTTATTAATGAGTATATGAATATATGGAAAGAAACTCACTGCCGTTGAATCAGATTAGACTCATAGTGACCCCTCATTGGGGGGAGTAGTTAATTCATTTTACTCTAATAGAAATTTTAAGTGACAGACCTTCAGAGTAAACATTCACCAAGTGGACATTTAATTAATTAAAAAGAAAAAGGCAAATTAACTCTTTAATAAAGGAATTTTAAAAAATTGACTTTAGGGTATTATAAGTCATGTTACAAATTGCTGTTATAATGAAGAGTTTCTGATATTCTTTCATTTTCAGTGGAAAGGACAAACTAAATAGATTTTGTGCTTTTTGTTTTGTTTCTTTGAAATGGATGCTTTTTATCCTCTACCCCTCACATTTAACTATGGGCATTTAGCTGACCCATTCTTCTACAACTTATAGGGGAAATGTTTTGTAGTTGTTTCATATTCAGAGTACTTCCAAGAAACCAATTTTCACACCTGATGAAGCCCATCAAGACTTAATATTTGAAAAGATGTTTCAAAAGACTAAATACAACACTTAATTAGAAAATAACTGAAAACTGCTTAGTCTCCCTTTATTACCTTTTTTTCCTAATAAATTCTTGTGTAAATGATTTTTCTATGAACCTATTTAAAAATCAAATGCTTTTCTAAGCTTTAGGGAGTATATATCATTTGAATTCAGTCTTCACCATCTTAGTAGTAGGCTTGGTTCTTTTGCTTCCTTAACAACTGAGCGGTTTAATCTTTACTCTTTTTTTTTTTTTTTGCATGTGCACTCTCTAGTAATACATATTTAAATTTTCAGTTGTCATTGTAATGTATATGGCTTTATCTGTTGTGAACATATTTATTTTTATACCTCTATATTAGTTTTTGTGGTAACAGAAGAATAGTAATAGTGTTCTAGAGTTGTTTAATCCATCTGTCCCATTCTTGTTAATTTGAAATGTGTAATTCAGCATTCTGTTTACATTCTTCTGTATATGCAAATAATTTTCTTCAGAAGTTATTGGCTGGCAATTGAAATTTCTATTTTTACCTTGTTTCTTCACACTGCTGCTTGGATTGCACTGCTGCAAACAAATTACATGTTTTATCTTTAACCATTCTTTTATTCTTTATAAAATATATCTATCTCTTTGCAATATTATTTTATGTCATTGTAAAAGTAATGTCTCTGTGATGGTCAAGAGTGGTAAGTGGAATCATTACTTCCAGAATGTTGCTTTCATATTTACTTCATATTTGTATCCTCATTTAAGTACCTGTTCCCTTGGAGTTCTATTTGTATTTGTAGATACTTCATATATCTCATCCTGATGACTTGATAAGGATATTCGTCCTTTTTCTATCATTCTAGATGTGTGCATTGAACGTGGATCTCTTTCTGCATTTGATTTTGATTCTTTTGTACTTTGATTTCTAGTTCCAACTTTGATTTCTAGTTCCAAGTTGGAAAAGACGGATCTAGCCATGTAAGGACCATCTCTTAACTGCTTTGCTATCCTTTTGCCATTGCTACTATTTAACTTGCATCTTCTACTGGTAATTGAATACTTCATAGGTTTCAACAGATCTACATTAAGCATACTATTTATATTCAAGATTCTTTCTTCTCTGTAGCATTTGTTCTCTCATATCAGTGCCATTGTTTTTCATCCACACTGTGATCTGCCTTCTAATTCTCATGGAGTTTTATCAGTGGTCTTTATTGGAGTCCCTCAAGTGCTAAAAGCTTCCAAATACTTTGAATTTTTTCTTATTTTTCTTATTAGGGTGCAGCATAGATTCCAAGCAAGTTGAAGAGCAATCTGCAGCTGCAAATGAAGAAGTACTTTTTCCTTTCTGTAGGGAACCAAGTTATTTTGAAATCCCTACAAAAGAATTCCAGCAACCATCACAAATAACAGAGAGCACTATTCATGAAATCCCAACAAAAGACACACCAAGTCCCCATACAACAGGTGCAGGGCATGCTTCATTTACCATTGAATTTGATGATAGTACCCCAGGAAAGGTAACTATTAGAGACCATGTGACAAAATTTACCTCTGATCAGCGCCACAAGTCAAAGAAGTCCTCTCCTGGAACTCAAGACCTGCTGGGGATTCAAACAGGGATGATGGCACCAGAAAACAAAGTGGCTGACTGGCTAGCACAGAACAACCCTCCTCAAATGATGTGGGAAAGAACAGAAGTGGATTCCAAAAGTATTAAAAGTGATGTTCCAGTTTACTTGAAAAGGTTGAAAGGTAAAGTGAATTGATCATTTGAGAACTTCCTTTTTTATGATAAAGAAAATTCACTCCTCACAGTTACCAAACTATCTATTCAGTAGAAAACTTCTGGTTTTTCAAAGGTTTATATTTACTTTAAAAAGTTAAAAGCAAACCTCACGGTTCATGTCCAACTTACTTATTCAAAATAGTCTTTTCTTCATTTTCTTGACAAAACCAGATTGATTTTATAAATTTGTATTTATGTCTTTAAATATGTTCCTTTTTTCTATAGATACATAAGATTTATTTAGTTCACTAGTGGAATCCTAGAAGATAATCCCCATCATTGTCTTCTTTTAAAGAAAAGATACAGTCTAAGCTTTTCTATCATGATGCCTCCAGTAAAATGTCAGTATCTGGAGTTTGAAAGAAATTTTAAGCCATTTCATACAGGCCCAAAGTTCTGCTTTGGTAATATACTCACATTGTTGATAGAGTATTTCAAGCAGTTCTGATAGAAAAAGGTTTTTGGTTTAGACATATGTGTGTGAAAGTCAAAAGTGAATGCTCATATGTGAAATACTTAATATGTAACTTTTGCTTAACACTTGGCCAAAATAAGGTATCTATCTGTACATCAGGATATCAGATCCTTTTTTCTCCATTGATTTTGACAACCAGATTTATTTTAGAATTGATTGACTGCAGATTTGTGTTACTCTGTCTTACTTTAAGCCGTCAGTAAGGAAAATGGTTTTGAGCAAATTGTGATTACATGTTAATCTGACCATTTACTTGTTATACAAGGAGATAATGGGCTTTAAAAGAAAATGCTCTTTGAGATCAGACTATTTCTTAACCTGATATCTCTAACATCGCACCTGGAACTACTGCATGTGCTACATAGTTCATAATTTGAATAAACAGTGGATAACTTCACTATCAATGACAGTATGAACCTTTAGATTCTGATCAAGTAATGAGGAAATGGTCTTTTTATGCTTTTACTTCTGTTTTGCTTTGAAGATAAATCACAATAGTGAAAGAATGGGATTACCTAATTCTTTGTGCCTATTACTATATTTAAAATATAATTATCAGCAATTAACTGCATACATAAGAGGCATGCATAATAGAAAGACCTGGCAATCTGCTTTCGTAAAGATTATAGCCAAGAAAACCCTCTGGGGCAGTTCTGTTCTGTCACATGAGGGCATCATGAGTTGAAAACGACTCAGTGGCACACAACAACACTAGACAATATTACTTCTACTAAATAATATTAAATATGTAATTGAGAACTATATATGCATTTATAGGTTAAAGTACACAAATGCTACATTTTGTAACCTGACCATATTTATGAATTTGATAAAATAATGATATTCTAGTATAATATATGGACAGTGTGAACCTTCAAAATTTAGAATAATTCAGTTAGTCTTTTTTTGCCCACTCAGTATCCCAGAAAATGAGCTGTTAAAGATAAACTTTAAAAAAATACTTTCATTAAACTTCCATATTCATTAAGTCCTGAGGTGTCATACATCCAATTTACAGACAACTAGTACTTGTCCTTTAATGTTATACACATTTGCCCTCACTTTGAAATGATTGCACCACACCTACTTGCAACAAATTCTGCATCACAATAACCTTCACTTGCCCTTACAGCTTTTAAATTATTAAAAAGGCTTTGAGCCTTTCCTTGCACTAAAGTAAGACTAAATAAGAAACGTATGCATTTGTTCCAACTTATTGACAAATTGAACTTAAAGACATTTAAGAATGGATCTCGCTATAACCTGGGGACTGCCTATATAACAGTATTTTTATTCATTATTACTAAAGTGAAATCTGTGAGAGCCAGAACTTGACAGGACTGCCTTATTTTTCTGGATCTCACAAGTTTTCCACCTTTGATACAGGGTGCAGCTTACCACTTTCCTATTACTGCATTGATGCAACATACAGTAAAACTTGTGAGAGCTAGAATTTGATGGGACTACCTTGTTTTTCCAGGTCCCACAAGTTTTCCACCTTCGACAGATTGCAGTCCTACCATTTTTCTGTTGCTCCTTTTAGTGGAAAATATTTGAGTTTTCCTTTTCTGTTAGGTTTCTGCCTTACACAGTTTCTGGCTGTTGCAGGTTTTACTGTATTTTCTATATAATTATTTTTATGTTATGATTTAAGAAGTTTTCTGCTCTTGAACAAGGCCTATTTGTGAGTCATTCTGATTCCAAATAGCAGCATGAATGCCTATATGCACACTGTATATATAAATGACTTGATATTTTAAAGACCTTACCAGAAATATACAAGCAAATTACTATTATCCTCCATAACTGATTTATAGGTAGAACTATATTGTAGCATATTGCCATTACTTAAAGTTGACTTAGAACCCTTCTTTGGGATTTATCTTCAGAGCATTTTACAAGTCATCCAAGAAAATGCATTTATGGGTATAACTCATTTTTCGTCTAAGATAGATCCATTTTATTTCTCCAGACATGTTTATAAATAACATTCAGCTTTTTCCAGAAGTCAGACTTGCCATCACTAGATAAAGATTTTCCACAATTTAGTTTATCAAAAGTATTACTTGTCTAACTAGACTCTAAAAATTATATAATAACAATTATACAGTATTTAGACTTTTACCAACCATTTAGATTAGTCAAAAACTTGAAAAAAGACAAAGCCAAAAAAAAAAAAAAACAACAACCTTTCCTCCTATAAGAGTAAAGTGCACGCGCTTTGGGACAGTGAGGAAAATAATGTTCACAAAGCCCATACACTTTTACCCTTTAGGAGAGTTGCAGCTTCTTTTGGGCACAGCTACTGACATGGGGTCGCCATGAGTCAAAACTGACTCGATGGCAACTAACAACAACAATAACAACTGAGTTGGTACAGCTAAACTAGTCTAACAAAACACAAAAGAAATTCAGCACATGTAGACTCGGTTTATGATAGAAAAAACAGCAAGAAAGAAACTTGGGAATATTCTGGTGATCTTTTTCTTTAGTAAAAGCAAAATTACTGTTTCATCAGGTGTTTTGCTTTGTATAAGAAGTAAAAGAAGGAATAATAATTTTCCACAAAAGAAAATGACTAGCACATGAGAAGTTTCAAATTATAATCGATAGGAAAGATCACTTAAAGTACCAACTATTACATGTTGGTACATGAATTTAAATTATTTAAAAATGGCATTTTCATTTTAAAAAATTATATACGTATATAAATCATTATACAAAACTGTAGTTAATTTACCTTTCAATATCTTGTGCCACGTTTTTACATAAGATATAAAAAATATTGGAGTTGTTTTCAGCTCTTACTAACTGGATATCAGTGTATATCCAATACAGCAATGAAATTAGGTTGTAAAATGTAATGTTTTTAATTTTGCATTTGAACTAGTGGTTTTGTTTGCCATCTGTGGTTCACTGAGGCAGGGATTCCATTTATTAAGCACCTGTTTTTTCTTTTAAGATTACATTGAATAGTTACTAATTTGAAGAAAGATTTTCAGATTTGTTGTCATACCTGATTTTTATAATATTAATTACTATTGCTCTGCTGGGATTGCTTCCCCAGATACCTTCATTTTAATCTTAATTTACTCCCTTTGTTTTCCTTGCCTGTTACTTTTCCAAAACGCCGGCTTTTTCTGTGTGCTGTACCATTCTCTCATCTGAGTCTCTTCACTCCTATTATACACATTTTTCCAGTCAGTCATTTTGTGTCAGATCATTTAGCATCAATTGGTAGCTCTAAATCCTTAGAAACAAACCCATGAACATTAAGTTAACACTCAGTTTTTTTCCTCATAGACCCTTGTACTCTGAGGTTTTTAGCTCTAATCATAACTTACTCAGTGCCACGTTATTCAGCAGGTGCTGAAATTAAATGTGTAGCCTATGGAAATTTGAAAATAAGTTTTAGGCCCAGAAGCATTACAATGTACCTAGTTGACTCGATTGAATTATAGCTGCTTTAAAGAAGCCATCATTTAAGCCCTGATTTATGATTTGATCTAAAACATGTACAAAATAACTTTCTACTAATTTCATATTGTAATAATATAAGAATTATTTGGAAAAAAAATGTACAGTAATTGAGAGTTAAAATTTGAGTCTTTTTAAGAAGGAAAAGTATGGCATATTTTTGGAAGCATTGAACATTATCAAAAATCAAGATTCATCATATTTGTATTGCATTTTTAAAATGTGATAAGCATTTTAGTGGGATCACTCTTTTCCTGTCTCTCTTTCTCTCTAATGCTAGAGTACTGGTTGCTTAAATAAGGCAAGATTTGTAGTTAGGATAAATATTTATTAATGCTATGAATACAAACTATTGACAGATGATATAGCATTACTTACCTGTTCAGGCATTGATGAGTCATTATAAAGTTAAAATTTGGAGAAGGCAATTGTATTCAATTGTTTGTGAAGGACCTCATTGTTGGTTGATAAAATTTGAATACAAACTTTGGCAGTTGAGGGAAGTTTGCAGAGCCTGTTACTGAAAAGAACATATGACTCTGGATTGAAAAGGGAGAGAAAGGCAAACAATGGCACTTTTGTATATGCTTTTAATTTTCTACATGGGATTTTTCTCTCCTTTCCTATTATGTGATTTCTTTTTATCCAGGAAATAAACATGATGATGGCACACAAAGTGATTCAGAAAATGCTGGGGCCCACAGGCGCTGTAGCAAACGGGCAACTCTTGAGGAACACTTAAGACGCCACCATTCAGAACAGAAAAAGCTACAGAAGGCTCAGTCTACTGAAAAGCATCAAGACCAAGCTGTTGTAAGTCAAACTGCTTTTATGATTGCATTCTTTGATGAAGACAGTCCCAGAAAGAGACGGTCATATTCTTTTACTCAAAGTTCGGGAATCTTATGTCAGAAAACTTCTTATTCAACACCACATACAAAACTTGAAAAAGCAAACTCTCCAACAGCAGATGCCAAAGTGGTTTCTTTGTCTTTACAGACTAGTTCTGCGCATCACAGAGGGGGGCATGGTGTTCCACATGGGAAATTGTTAAAACAGAAATCAGAGGAGCCATCGGTGTCAATACCCTTCCTACAAACTGCATTATTAAGAAGTTCAGGGAGTCTTGGGCACAGACCAAGCCAGGAGATGGATAAAATATTAAAAAATCAAGCTACTTCTGCTGCTTCTGAAAAGGATAATGATGATGACCAAAGTGACAAGGGTACTTATACCATTGAGTTAGAGAATCCCAACAGTGAGGAAGTGGAAGCAAGAAAAATGATTGACAAGGTAAATAATCAAAATTTGGGCGTGATGTTAGTTTTGGCATGACATATTTGGCTGTGAAGTTATCGGAGAGTCAACGTGAAGTGTCCTGATGCAGTCTGTAGTGTTTGGATTGTAGGATTTTGATAAACAATGACAAAACTAACAAGACCAAATGCCTGCTGGTTTCATTTTGCTTATACTCTGAATTTCCCTGAGTTTCACATGTAAACTCCTGTACATTTAAACTGTTGGAATCATTTGAAATTGTGTAAATTTAGTATTTAGAAATAGTATACTTCATTTGGATATTCTTGCTTTTCACTTATTTTTCCTTAATTTACATTCACTGTTGTCTTTTGTGATAGCAAACAAGTATGAAAAGAAAGCCAGTTTGTTTATGATCCTCTTAGTTTAGCATAGCCAAGTAATGGTTATTTATGTTTTAGATTTGTTCCTTGTTATTACTGATTTATTTGTATAATAATTGTTTGGTTTAAAAAGTTTCACCTAATTTTGCCCATGGTAATGAAAAGTAGATTTTAGAATCAGCTATTTATTACCCCCCTTGCAAGTAGCATATACTTTTGGCTAAATATCATTAATCTTTTGTTTAAGCTCTTATTATTCAAACATACTGAATTGGACTCTGCATTAAAAATAAGATACCTAGTGATTTGTATACATAATAACTTATGAAATGCACTAGTTTAGACCATGGGTTCCAGAGTGCTCTCTCAGGAAGTGAGCAAGATAACTCTTTAGGATGCAGGGAGAATATTAGGACTTATGTTTTCTCTTTATGTTATTTTTATTTCTATTTTAGAGAATGTTCTATAGATATACACATTGATATATACATATAATTTCTAAACATACATTTATCGAAGAGTGCATGCTCAAAATGTTTTACTGTTGAGGTGTATGACTCTAAACTTGTGGAGACCCCTTAGTATGGGAATAGATGTCATGTAATAAACACTTGTAAAAAGAAATACAAGATTTGGTTAGTAAAAAGAAATACAAGATTTGAGTAACATAAGATGAATAAAGAACTTTTCTGTTTATATTAAAGAAAGTCTAATAAGTCCACAGTGCCAGCATATAAAAGGACCCTTGGTGATTTTGAAATACTTTCATTATTGTGAGTTCATTATGATTTATATTTAATTTAGATTGTTTAAAAATCCATAATGTTTTCTCATTGGTTATTGAAAACAAGTATTTTGCTATTTTAAATACTATCAATTGTAAAATAAAAGTTTTTTTGGGGAAAAAAAGGCTTTAAAATTTAAATCAGTATTAATTTCATTCTAACTTTCATGACGATGTTTTGTTTGTTGTTGTTGTTGTTGTGTGCTGTCGAGTCAGACCCGACTCATAGCGACCCCTCCTTGGGTTTCCGAGGCAGTATCACTACGGAAGTAGATTGCTTGCCCCATCTTCCTTCCAAGGAGTGCCTGGTGGGTTTGAACCACCAGCCTTCTGGTTAGTGACCAAGTGCCTTAGGCATTACACTACCAGAGCTCCCATGTTTGGTTTATGGATATTTTCTTCAGAATGATTATTATGAATTGATTGATTATTATTACTTAAAAGATTGTCTTACAGTGAGGAATTATAGTATTCAAGAACATGGACTTTTGCAGCAGACAGATCTGAAGTCCAGTATAAATAAACTTTGAACATGTTAAGGTGTGCCCTTGGGTAAATTAATCTGTTTAAGTCTCAGGTTTTTTGTCTGTAAAATGGGATATAATGAAAGCTTTATAAGTATTAGCTATGTTTATTATTACTCTTATTAGAAGTTTCTCTATATCTGTCTCTATGCAGGGTACTGGCACATCCTTGAAAGTACTTTTAATACTGAAAGGGTCAAATATGAAGCCTGGGGCAAATTACAGTACAAGGGACCAGCCAGGTCAGGACA
Source organism: Orycteropus afer afer (assembly GCF_000298275.1). Lineage (NCBI taxonomy): Eukaryota > Metazoa > Chordata > Mammalia > Tubulidentata > Orycteropodidae > Orycteropus > Orycteropus afer. The sequence continues at coordinate 415,531 of NW_006921826.1, read as the reverse complement.
GGAGAAAGCCAAGAAACAAGTCGTCATTGCAGATGAAATTTTTTAGGAAACTCCTGGATAGACAGGATGATCATAAATCTGATTCATACATCTTGTCTGAATATGTAGTTATTAAAAGCATCTCTCTTTATTCTCCAAAGGAGTCCTGTTTTGACAGCAAATTGTATGACCACATCATGGATAGAGAAACCCAAGATTTTATAGCAGTACTTACTTAGTTAAGGGAATAATAGCAGTTTGTGATTGAGTAGATAGCTAAGAGTCATTCTTCATTTGTATAAACCAGAACTCAAAGAGCATAAGTAAAAGCCAGGATCGCTACATTATCTTGTACATTCCAAAGAAAAAGAGCTGACATTTCCAGTAGCTATAGTTAAAGATAAGAACCAAATTCAGGCTAACTAAAGTCAATCTCTGGAAAGCAAAAGCCAGAGAACCAAGAATCAAATGTCTGAAGAAGATGAAGTAATCTGTAGGTATGAAGAAAACAAAGGCCAAGAATAGCCAGAATCGAGACCTAAGAAGCCCTTTGGTAGGAGAGCGGAAGATACAGGCATCTTATTAAATGGCTTGGATGAGCTCTGGCATCCATTTCCTGCTTTTGAAGTTTAGTTGTGTGAGGTGGGATTGGGGCCATCAGCTATTGTTCATTTGAATTTGAATGTTTCTTGGTCCTGAAAATTTGCATGTGATCTAGTGCATTCTTTTTCACTTCATCATTGGAGAGCTGGTTTATTTCCTTGATCCATTCACGTAGCAACTTTTACTCATCATCAACTGTGTACCAGGCTTTATGTTTATAGTTGTTAGGTGCTGTTGAGTCAGTTCTGACTCAATGGCAACTCCCTGTGAAGAGTAGAACTGCCACATAGAGTTTTCTAGGCTGTAATCTTTAGGAAACCAATCGCCAAACCTTTTCTCCTGTGGATCTGCTGGGTGGGTTTGAACCACCAACCTTTTGGTTATTAGCAGCTGAGGAAGTTCTTAACCATTGCACCACCAGGGCTCTTTTGTGTTAGGAGAGGAGGATGCAAATTGAAAAGAAAGAGTTCTTCCCTTCTATATTTGGGATAGCAATACACAAGTAAAAATAGGTCAATTTGAAATAGTATGAAATTCTTTGATAGATAAAAGGCTTTAGAGGAAGAATACTTCCAATAGCTTTTAAGAGGAGATCTCATTTTTAACATCCCTTCCTCAGAGAAGACTTTAGCCATACAACCTGAAGAAGCCCCAGAGTCACTACCAAATCAACTTGTTTCATTTTAATCATTCTCATCATTATTTGATAGTTTCCTGTTTATTTCCACTCCCTCCACCCAGCATACATACACACAGTATAAACTCCATGGCTGTAGAAACCTAGTGCCTGGCATAATGGCATATAAAATGTGGTCAGTGGAAATTTTACTTAATTGCCAGCTGAGCTTCTTTTGAAACATGTGGATTTAATCCCATAACAGGCATGGTGTGGGGTAGAATTTTCCAAAAACTATGTAACAGCCTATAGAAAACCCAAATAGGGAAGAGAGCAGGGCTCACTTTGTGTTCAAAGGACAACAATTACTTTTGGACAGATGAAATTGGATTAGATATTGAAGACTCTTGAGTATCATACTAAAGCCTTCAGAATTTTTTTTATACTGAGGGTAGTGGGGAGTCCCTGAAGAATTTTAGGTAGGGCAGTGATATAATCAAATCACTGTGGAAGTATGAAGAACGAATTGTAAATCGGAAAGGCTAGACATAGGAAAGCAGTTAGAAAGCTGCTGATGTGTCCAGTAGTTAGTTGGATACAAAGATCTGGATCTTAGGTAAGAGGTCTAGAGGCTAGACTAGACTAGAGATACAGATTAGGAAATTATTAAAGAATAGGAGATGGGTGAATACAAAATAAGAGATGAGAACACACAGGGAGAATGTAGATAGTGAAAAGAGACAAACAATGAAATTCTTAAAAACAACATTCAGAGGATAGACATAAGAATGAAAATGAACAGAGATAGAAAAAGGTCATACAGGGAAGTAAGAGACAATAGAGAATTAGAATCAAAAGCAGAATCAATGAAAGCAAGAGTAAGCAGCAGTAACAGTAATACATAGATGTATGGTATTTCTCAATTTAAAGAAGAGCAGAATATGTATTTATATGTTAACTCGAGAGAGGTTGCAATTAAAATAGGATCTCTGTAAAGAGATGACCAAGCTGGAATACTGTAACCTTGTTTTTCTGTGCTGCTGGTAGAAGTTAATAAGTACTGAGATGTCTTAGTTATCTAGTGCTGCGATAATAGATATCCCATAAATGGATTGCTGTAATTTCTCACAGTTTAGGAGGCTAGAAGTCCGAATTCAGGGTGCTGGCTCTAGGGAAAGGCTTTCTCTGTCTGCTCGAGGAGAAGGTCTTTGTCTCTTCATCATCTGTTTCCTGATTCCTTGGAAATCTGTGTTGCTTGGCATCTATCTTCTCCAATCTCTGCTTCCTTAATCTGCCACTTTTATGTTTTTGTAAGTGATAACACTAATCCTGCCTTATTAACATAACAAATACAACCTATTCCCAAATGGGATTATAACCATAGGCATAGAGGTTAGGATTTACAACACAAGTTAACTTGTGGGAGACACAAGTTCATCCACAACATGAGATACCGATAGATCCCAGACTATGATATCATAGCATTTTGGTTCATATTTTTGTCCTGTGTGTCTGTCAGTATGTAAACTTATTTTATGTACTATACCATGATTCACCTTTTATATTGTTAACACATGGCTAATGTATATCTAAGCTTACATGGAGAACACTGTAATAAAAAGATACTATTAACAGCCTGGATAAAAGGTAGCTATATCTTACAGGAATTCCAGAACACTTAATTGTGTTCAGGAGGAACCTGTACATGGACCAAGAGACAGTTGTTCAAACACAACAAGATATAGTGTGTGGTTTAAAATCAGGGAAGGTATGTGTCAGAGTTGTATCCTTTATCATATTTATTCAGTCTGTGTGCTGAGCAAATAATACGAGAAGCTGAACTATATGAATATAGCAACAGGATTGGAGGAGGACTCATTACAACCAATGAAATGCAGGTGATACAACCTTACTTGCTGAAAGTGAAGATGACTTAAAGCATTTACTGATGAAGATCAAAGACTACAGCTTTCAGTACACACTATACTTCAACAGGAAGAATAGTAAAATTCTCACAACTGGACCAATAAGCAACATCATGATAAACAGAAATGATTGAAGTTGTTAAGGATTTCATTTTACTTGGAGGCACTGTCAATGGTCATGGAAGCAGTAGTCAGGAAATCAAACGATCTGCTGTAAAAAACTTCTTTAAAGTGTTAAAGGACAAACATGTCACTTTGAAGACTAAGATGTGCCTGACTCATGTCACGGTATTTTCAGTCACCTCATACACATGTGAAAAATGGGCAATGAATAAGGAAGACTGAACAAGAATTGATGCCTTTGAATTCTGGTGTTGGCAAAGGCAAGTGTTGGCAAACACCCGTGATAAGCAAGAGTCAAAATCTAGGTTAGAATAAAAAGAAAGTTGTCAGTTCCTACTCTTGATGACCCTGTGTGTGTTCAGAGTAGAGCTGTGCTCCATGGCTGATTTTTCAGAAGTAGATTGCCAGGTCTTTCTTCTGAGGTTCCTCTGGATGGTCACAGACATCTGATCTTCATTTTAGCAGCTGAGAACATCAACCTTTTGCACAACTAAAAAACTCCCAGAACTTAGGTAAAGTAAAACCTAAGCCCATTGCTGTTGTGTTGATTCCAGTTCACGGCAATCCCATGTGTTACAGAATAGAACTGCTGTTTTCTTGGCTGTAATCTTTATGGAAGCAGATCTCCAGGTCCTTCTTCTGTAGTGCCAGTGGGTGAGTTCAAAACTACTAACCTTTATTCCGTAGGCAACTACAAACTGCTTGTGCCACCCAGTGCTAAAAAGAACATGTAGGAAGATAGCCTGTCCAGAGTCCACTCAAACATAAAAACATATGTGTTTGGGAACTAATGCAATAGGGAACCAAATAAGAGCCATGAGCAATAGTAGAGAACATTGATAAAAGAGGCAGCATTTTGATTTTGACTTAGCATTTTTTCTGCTTCCTTCCAATCTGGAAACAATCTTAATTATTGGGCCAAAATCAACAGCAGATATTAACAGTCAAAGTCTTGATTTCCCTCCTCTTATACTTGTCTCTTTTCACTGAGAAACACTTACACACAGACATGTTTGTGTGTGTGTGTGTGTATGTAAATTTTTTTTCACCAGGAAAATTTACTTTTGGTCTCTCAGATTGAGTCTCCTATCTCCTTCCTTTTTCTCCTCCAGAGATATAGGAAACACTTTTCCTGTTACGTAAATCAGTAAAAAAAGGCATGAAGGTGGTATCCATCCTCCTCTTATTTCATAAGGGAGAAGAAAGATCACCATCAATATTGATAGCCTAAGGATGATTCATATGAGGTTGCTACCTTCCAACAATTCAGAATCAGAAACAAATCAGAATACAGTTCTTCAATCAGAACAGCTTCTTCTCAGCTGTGCCACAAGCATACTTCTTTCTGGCCTCTCGACTCTGTGTCCCCTTGGCCTCTGCCCTGTTTGGTAAGTGTTAAAAAGCCCATTTAGGTCTGCAGATAGGTGCCCAGAGAGGCACCTCACTCTGCCAGCAAGTCTCCTGCCTGAAAGCACTCAGTTTTCTCATTCCATGGGCCAGGAAGCCTACAAGTCTGACTCTTGATGCTATCTTCTGCTTCCTCTGCTGCCATTGTTTATGTGCCACTGCTTCTTGCCATCTCTTGTCATCTTACCAAAGTATTCCAGCTCTCTCTCTCTGTCCCCTGGGTGCAGGAGGTTCATTGAAGGGATTTCATGTCCAAAGGATGTGCTCCACTCCTGTATCTTTTTTCTTGACAGTAGTGAGATCCCCCTTTCCAACTGTGGGATGGCTTATTTTAAGCTTATTGTTGTTAGGTGCCATCTAATCAGCTCTGATTCAGAGTGATCCAATGTATAACAGAATGAAACACTGCCTGGTTGTGTGCTATCCTCACAATTCTTGCTGTGCTTGAGCCCATTGTTCCAGCCACTGTGTTGGTCCATCTCATGGAGTGTCTTCCTCTTTTTCTCTGATGCTCTACCTTACCCTTCTTCAGGGATTGGTCCCTTCTGACAACATGACCGAAGTGGATGAGACAGTCTTACCATTCTCACTTCTAAGGAGCATTCTAGCTGCACTTCTTCCAGGACAGATTTATTCAGTCTTCTGGAGTTCCCTTGAAATTTTCAGTATTCTTCACCAGCACCACGATTCAAAGGCATCAACTCTTCTTTGGTCTTCCTTATTCATTGCCCAGCTTTCACATGCATAAAGAGGCTGTTGAAAATACCATTCTCTAGTTAGGTGCACATTAGTCTTCAAGGATACATCTTTGCTCCTTAACCATTTAAAGAGGTCTTTTGTAACAGATTTGCCCAGTCCAATACATGTTTTCTTGCCTGCTGCTTCTATGGGTATTGGTAATGGATCCAAGTAAAATGAAATTGCTGACAATTTCATTCTTTTCTCCATTTATCATAGTGTTGATTACTGGTCCAATTTTGAGGATTTTTAGTTTTTTTTATGTTGAAGTGTAATCCATACTGAAGACTGTAGTCTTTGATCTTCATCAGTAAGTGTTTCAAGTCCTCTTCACTTTATGCAAGCAAGCTTGTGTCATCTGCATTTCACAGGTTGTTGATGAGTCTTCTTCTAGTCCTGATGCCACATTCTTCTTCCTATAATCCAACTTCTGGGATTTTTTTGCTTAGCATACAGATTGAATAAGTATGATAAAAGATACAAACATGATACTCACCCTTCCTGATTTTAAGCCACTCAGTATCCCCTTGTTCATTTGAATGACAGCTCCTGGGTCTATGCATAGGTTCCTCACGAGCATAATTAAGTGTTCTGGAATTCCCATTCATGGTAGTGTTATCCATAATTTGTTATGATCCATGTAGTCAAATGCCTTTGCATACTCAATAAAACACAGGTAAACATCTTTCTGGTATTCTGTACTTTCAGCCAAGATCCATCTGATATCAGCAATGCTATCCCTCACTCTACATCTGCTTCAGAATCCACTTTGAGTTTCTGGAAATTTCCTGTCAATATACTGCTGCAACTGTTTTTTAATTATCTTCAGCAAAATTTTACTTGTGTATGCTATTAATGATACTGCTTGATAATTTCTACATCCTATTGGATCATATTTCTTTGGAATGGGCACAGATAGGGATCTCTTCTAGTCATTTGGCTGCGAGCTATCTTCCAGATTTCTTGGCATAAGTGAGTAAGTGCCTCTAGCACTGCATCCATTTGTTGAAACATCTCAATAGGTAATCCATCTATTCCTGAAACCTTGGTGTTTTGTTTTGTTTTGTTTTTTGCCAATTCCTTTAATGCATCTTGGACTTCTTCCTTTGGTACCATTGTTTCTTGATCATACACTATCTCCTGAAATCGTTGAACATTGGCCAGTTCCATTTAATACAGTGACTCTGTATTCCTTCCATCATCTTTTGATGCTTCCAGCATTATTCAGTATTTTGTCCATAGAATTCTGTTGCAATTCAAGGCTTGAATTTTTCCTTCAGTTCTTTCCACTTGAGAAATAATGAGAGCATTTCTCCCTTTTGGTTTTCTAATTCCAGGTCTTTGCACATTTCTCTGTAATGCTTTACTTTGTCTTCTCAAGCTGCCCTTTGATATCTGTTCAGGTCTTTTACTGCACCATTTCTTCCATTTGCATTAGCTATTCTATGTTCAGGAGCTGGTTTCAGAGCCTCTTCTGATAAGCAGTTTGGTCTTTTCTTTTTTCCCTGCTTTTTAATGACCTTTTGTTTTCTTCATATATGGTGTTCTTCATGTCATCCCACAACTCGTGTGGTCTTCAGTGATTGCTGTTCAAGGCATCAAACCTTTTCAGATGCTCTCTAAATTCAGCTGGCATATAATCAAGGTCATATTTTGGAGATGTTTTAATTTTCTTCAGCTTCAACTTGAACTTCCATAGGAATAATTGATGGTCTGTTACCATCAAGTCAGCTCCTGGCCTTGTCTTGACTGTTGTTATTGAGCTTCTCCACTGCTGCTTCCACAGTGTAGTTGATGTGATTCCTGTGTATTCTATCCAACTAGGTCCACGTGTGTAATCACCCATTATGTCGATGATAAAAGGTATTTACAATGAATAAGTTGTTGGTCAAGCAAAATTCTGTTATGCTCTCTGCGGTGTCATATCATCAAGGCCCTATTTTCCAACTACCAATGTTTCTTCACTTTTTCCAACTTTCACATTCCAATCAACCATCATGATTGCATGTTTGGTCAATTATAGACTGCAGAGGTTGGTGAAATTCTTCAATTTCTTCATCTTTGGCTTTAGTGGTTGGTGGGTAAATTTGAATAATAGTAGTATGAGCTGGTGTTCCTTGTAGTTTTATGGATATTATTCTATCACTGACAGCATTATACTTCAGGAAAGATCTTGAAATGTTCTTTTTGACAGTGACTGAAATGCCATTCCTCTTCAATTTGTCATAATAGACCGCATGATCATCTGATTTAAAATGGCCAAGACCAGTCCATTTCAGCTCACTAATGCTAGGATATTGATCTTTATGCATTCCATTTCATTTTTGACAACTTCTAATTTTCCTAGATTTATACTTTGTGTAAATTCCATGTTGTGATTATTAATGGATGCTTGCAGCTGTTTCTGCCCATTTTGAGTCATGCCCCATCAGCAGATGAAATCCCAAAAGTTTTAGTCCATCCATGTCATTAAAGTTGAGTCTACTTTGAGTGGGCAGCTCTCTGCTTGTGGTTATTTTGAGTGCCTTCCAGCCTGAGGGGTTCATCTTCCAGCACTGTTTCAGACACTGCTTCACTGCTAGTCATAAGGTTTCCAGTAACTTATTTTTTCAGAAGTAGATGGCCCTGTCCTTCTCAGTCTGTCTTAATCTGGAAGCTCCACTGAAACCTTTCTACCATGGGTGACCCTACTGGTATTTGAAATATCAGTGGCATAGCTTTCAACCTCACAGAAACATGCAAGCCACCTCAGTATGACAAACTGACAGACAAGCAGTGGCATTTTAAGCCTAGCCGATTGCAAAACTGAGTAATCCTCACATTAGGGTTCCATATACCTCATTTGCACAATCCTGCCCACTCAAGGGTTCCATGTACCTCATTTACATTATTAGCAAACTATCCAGTCCCCTGTGGTGGGCCACAAGAACCTCACATTTTTGTAGTCCCACCTAGTAATCTGGTGGAAATCACAAAGACCATGGCTAGAAAAATTGTAGTAAGTAAATAACTGCACTGCAGAATGCCAAGGGAACCTTCACCTCCTCCCTCCCCTCAAGTGGGAAGCATAAGATTTAGTAGGTTTATGTCAATTATTGGAGCTCAGGTGGTATAGTGCCTAAGGCATCTGACTGCTAAACAGAAGGCTGGCGGTTCAAACCCACCAGTCACTCCCCAGAAGAAAGGTTGGGCAATCTACTTCCGTAGTGATACTGCCTCGGAAAACCCAAGGAGAGGTTGCTATGAGTCAGATATGACTCATTGGCAGTGGGTTTGGTTGGTTTTGGTTTTACCTCAATTATTTTCCTGTTTGAGGAGCATTTCCCTTACTGTGCTTCAGTCTAGTAAGCTTTTTCTGTCTCTCCTTTCTAAATGATCTTATTCATCTTGATCACTTACATATTCCTTGTGTCCTGACAGTACTTGACATGTAGTAGGC
>NW_006921826.1:404795-405820 GCF_000298275.1 Orycteropus afer afer | reverse complement strand
GTACCAAGCCCACAGGATCAACTACTTGGTCCCTCTGGGTAGCTGGCTGTGACCAAGCAGTGACCACAACCTTGCCCATTGTCAGCTCTACTATACACCTGGGAGTTCTGATCATTCACATAAACTTACAGCACCATTGTCTGCCAACCCTAAACATGGTCTTGAATACACTCCCCACTTCATATACATACCTAACAGTTCAGCCTGTCAACCCATCTATCCACCCCTATACCCATGTTTGCCTTCACTGACAACGCAGTACTGTATATGCAAAAGGATTCATCTTTGTTGTCTGTACCTCCCATGTACCTCTCTATATCTTCCTCTTCCTCAATGCCACCATATTGATCACTCACATTTGGTACATTGCCCTTCTCATCACCCAAATCAATACCTATCTCTATCTATCTAACAACGTTCCCTACCCTCCCCTTTCACCCCTGGTAACCAACAAAGAAAATTTCCTTCCATAGATAAACCTTTCCTTGACTTTTACACTAACAGACTAATACAATATTTGTCCTTTTGTGATTGACTTATTTCACTCAGCATAATATCCTCCAAGTTCGTCCATGTTATGCGGTGTTTTGCAGATTCTACATAATTCTTTAGCATTGCATAGTATTCCATTGTGTTTATGTACTATAGTTTGGTTATCCATTCCTCAGTTGATGGACACCTAGGTTGTTTCCATCTTTTGGATATTGTAAATAGTGCTGCAATGAACACAGGTGTGCATATATCTGTTCTTGTCATGGTTCTCACTTTTTTAGGGTATATACCTTGTAATGGAATGGCTGGGTCAAATGGTATTTCTAATTCCAACTTTTGGAGGAATCACTATACTGCTTTCCACAATGGTTGTACCATTTTACAGGCCCACCAGCAGTGTATGAGTGCCCAATTTCTCCACATCCTCGCCAGCATTTGTTATTTTCTGTCTCGTTGAATTTTGCTACTAGTGCTGGAGCAAGATGGTATCTCACTGTTGTTTTGATTTGCATCTCTCTAATAGCTAATGATCA
>NW_006921826.1:390336-398560 GCF_000298275.1 Orycteropus afer afer | reverse complement strand
ACCTTTCTCTTCACCTTCTCTGTTTATTCCCCAGCCATCAGATTAGTCCTCCATGCAGTCCCTGGCTAGCAGGGCTGATTTTTAGGTTAATTCCTAGGTCCTACCACCACTGGGCACTCTCCAAGCTATCTGTGCCATCAGGATCGCTCAGGATCGCTGCCAGACCCCAGCTCCGTATGTCTCCTTTTTTGGTACTTTCATGCAAATTCTTCTGCTAGTTAGGGTTTAGTCCACCTCTGTATCCTTCAAGGCTCAGGGGTCCTGGATTATCTTCTTCATCTGTGTTAATTGGTTTCTCTTTTTGTTTTTTGAAGAGTGACTGTGCAGTCCTTCTGCCTAGTCAACAAGAGGTTTTTCCCATATTTTTATGTGAAATTAATTTATTTCTTGATCACAAAATAATTTATTAAAGGTATAATTTAAAAGCTTGAGTATGTTATGAACTTAGCTTTATAATGATTACTAATGTTTCAAAAGAATATAGATTATGACAGAAGAAGTATATAAGTTTCAGAAGAGTTACCTTGATTAATAGAAGACTAGTGATAGCTTTGAGTTTCTAACAATACATTGCTAACTTCCAGCATAAAAAGCTGGTTGGCACAGAAGGAAGAAGTTGGTTATTGATGAACAGCTGGATATTTAGGATGAAAGGAGGGAGTGCATGAAGAGGAAATGAGCCATAAAGGGGAAGGAAATTGGACATTTTAAAAAATGTAAAAGTAAAAACATTACATAAGACCTGCATGTACTTAGAAGGTATGAAAGAAGGAGCTCATAGAGAAAGAATGGTGGGCAATTATGAAAAAAGAAGATAGTGTGAATGTAAGACTCCCAAGGAATTTGAAGAATCAAGGCACAAGATTCAGGGAGAAATTGAGAGCACACTTTTATCCAGACAAGCATGAAAAGGAAGAACAGTTCCAATTGTGTTTTTTTTTTTTTAACTGAGTAAAATACACAAAACATAAATTTCACCATTTTAGCCATTTTAAAGTATACAATTCAGTAGCTCTTGATACAGTCACAGTGTTGTTGTGCAACCATCACCACTAATTCCAGGATATTTTTTGTCACCCCATAAAGAAATCCCATACCCATTAATAGTCACTCCCCATCTCAAATCCTACCCAATCATAATCTTGTACTTTCTGTTTAGATTTGTCTATTGTGGATATTTCATATAAGCAGAAATATAAACAGAACCATGCATTGTGTTGTCTTTTGTGTCTGACTTCTTTCACTTATCATAATGTTTTCAAAGTTTGTCCAATTTGTGGCATATATTACTACTCTATTCCTTTTTAGCCGAATAATGTTACATTGTGTGGACAGTACCACATTTTGTTTATCTGTTCATCTGGTGGACATTTTTGTTGTGTCCACTTCTAGCAATTCTAACTCATTACAAAGTTTTTTAAATTGATAAGGACTGGAGCTCTGGTAGCATAGTGGCTAAGACACTTGCCTGCTAACCAGACTGCTGGCGGTTCAAACCCACCAGCCACTCCTCGGAAGGAAGGTTGGGCAATCCTACTTCCATAGTGATACTGCCTCAGAAACTCAAGGAGGGGTCGCTATGAGTCGGGGCCGACTCGACGGCACATAACAACAACAACAACAATTGCTTATTAAATTATCATTTTGCTCTATATTTGGCATTCAAACCAAAAACCAAACTCACTGCCATTGAGTCACTTCTGACTCATAACAACCCCCATTGGGTTTCCCAAGGCTGTAAATCTTTATGGAATTAGATCGCCCCATCTTCCTTCCATGGAGCAGCAGTAGGTGGTAGGTTTGACTGATGATCTTCTGGTTAGCAGCCAAATGCTTTATCCAGTATGCCACCAGAACTCCTTGTTTATATGTTAAAAAATTTCCCCTTACCCCTTTCATACCAATCTCTACATTCTGTGACCTTAAGCAAGCTTTCTGTACCAAAACCAAACCCACTGCTGTCGAGTTGATTACAACTTAAAGCAACCCTATGGGTCAGAAGTAGAACTGTGCTATAGGGTTTCCAAGGCTGTAAATCTTTATGGAAGCTAACTGCCTCATCTTTTTCCTGTGGAGCAGCTGGTGGGTTCTAACTGCCAGCCTTTTGGCTAGCAGCCCGATGCTTTAACCACTGTGCTACTAGAGCTCCTTAAGCTTCCTATATCTGGTGTAAAATTTAATCTGATGTTAGTATTAGCACTCCAGTGGTGCAGTGGTTAAAGCATTCGGCTGCTCCCAAATGGTTGGAAGTTTGAACCTACCATCTGCTCCATAGGAAAAAGATGAGGCATTCTGCTTCTGTAATGATTTACAACCTTGGAAGCCCTATGTGGCAGTTCTGCTGTATCCAACAGGGTTGCTATGAGTTGGATACAACTCAACGGCAGCGGATTTGGTTTTTGGTTTTGCAAGTACTTAAGAGGTAGGGAGGTTGGGCATTCCTACTTCTGTAGTGATAACTGCCTCAGAAACCCAAGGAGGGGTCGCTAGGAGTCGGGGCCGACTCAATGGCAAATAACAACAACAACAACAAGAGGTAGGGTATATTTATAAAATCCCCATGAAAGTAGATCTTACATTCTTTAGTTTGATATACCACTATTCCCCTACATTTCCGATTTTCAGTTGGAATGGTATGGCTCAAGGTTTTGCATAATAATACTAAAGATGATGATGATATGGTAGCAGAAAATCGAGGTTAACTTTTTTATAGGCTTAGTTTGTATTCTGTATATTAGTCCTTTATCATATTTGCTTTTTTTAAAAAAAATTTAAGCTAAAATCTAAAAATATAGTTGCTTCTTAGGAATAATTACAGAGTCCCCTGCATGGTGTTTTCAGTGCATAATTTCTTTTTATTATATTCTCCTATACTATACCTAAAGGAGCTCTAGTGGTGTAGTGCCTAAGGCATTTGACTGCTAACCAGAAGGTTGGCGGTCCACCAGCCACTCACAGAAGGAAGACTGGGCAATCTAATTCCGTAAAGATTTACTGCCTTGGAAACCCAAAGGGGTAACTGTGAGTCATAATTGACTCAATGGCACTGAGTTTGGTTTGGTTTTTATACTATACCTAAGCTCCTAGACAGCAGGAACTAAGCCATACATATTTTTCAATCCTCTATGGTGGCAGTTTGCCCTCAACTACTAAACATTGGCCATTTGACCCCTCCCAGTGGCTCCATGGAAGAAGGGCCTGGCAGTCTACTTCTGTAAAGATTACAGCCAAGAAAACCCTATGGAGCAGTTCTTCTCTGTAATACATTGGGTCATCATGAGTCAGAATCAATTCGGCAATGGGTTTGGTGGCTAGCCTGGTATACTACAGATAAGTAAGTACCTTACATTAGCAACAGGACATTAAAATTGATGTTTCAATTCAACACCAAGATACAGATGTAAAATCCAAGAGTGAGATGTCAAATTATTACATGCAGCTCTCAAAGGAAAAGATGTGCCATAATTCTTAGAGTAGAATGGGGAGAGACGTGCTGTCTTCTTAGCCCAAACCTTTAGAGGTCATGGGAGATGTCCAAGTCATTCCCCAAAATAGAGATGGATCTATCTAAGTCAAGGAAACTCTAGGAAAGAGCACATGAAAGCCACTCCCCAGCCCAAAGATACGTGAATTCTCTCTAAACATCCACCACCTCCAGGTGGTGATATCTCCAGCTGAGATAGAAAGGTTCAAACAGAAATGTTTTATTCCTGTACCACTCCCCTTCCTTTTGCTTCTAGTCTGGATGAGTGAGAAACTCACTAGCACACTTGGGGTGGTGAATTCTGTTAAAGCAGCAGCATAAAAATAGGAGTCTGACCCTATTTCCTATTGCGGGCTTTTAGCCTAAAGAAATCCCTAGCTGATGAGAAACCATGATTTTGTAGACAAAATCAAGTTTGGAGTTACGACTTAGACCAGGTCAGGGTGATAAAGAGGAAGAGAATCATGAGCTTAATGCTAAATGGTTTATTTGAAGTACCTTTGGGAGCCATCAGAGGTGACAGGTAAGCAGCTGTATATGTTGGTAATTGAGGTGTGAAGTCTTGGATGTAAATGAAATCACCTAGGGACAGAATATAGAATGAGAAGATGACAAAACCAAGCAAGCCTGGTTTCAGCTTTGAGAAGTTTTCCATAAGTTCTTTACAAATGTTAAATCATGTATCAGTTTATATGTACATTTTTTAATTTGAAAAGTATAATAGCTTTAAAGTATATGAACAATATACTTTAAAGTATATGTTCATATTCTCTTTGTTTTTTCACCTAAGACACGATGAAGAGATATAGATTTCAAGCTGGCCTATTTATTGCCGTCATTAATTTTTCAAAACAGTATAAAAGATACATGAATGTTGAAGGCTTTTCTCTTCCACCTACTAATACTTCAGGCCCTATCATTTGTTTGTAAAATAGCTATTACTTCTTTTAACAGATAAGTATATTTAAAAAATAAATAAATAACTCTGTTGCCATCAAGTAGATTCTGACTCATAGTGACCCTATTAGACAGAATAGCAGTGCCCCACAGAATAACACTGCCCCTAAGGCTGTAAAGACGAAATCTGTCCATTCTTGCTTCTAAGGAGCATTTTGGCTATACTTCTTAGATTGTTCATTCTTCTGGGAGGCAGTCCATGGTATATTCACTATTTTCCACCAGTACCACAATTTAGATGTAACAATTCATTTTCCAACTTTGACATGCTTATGAGGCAATTGAAAATATTATGACTTGGGTAAAGCACAACATAGTCTTCAAAGTCACAACTTTAGCCTTTAACACCTTAATGAGATGTTTGGCAGCAGTTTTGCCCTGTGTAGTACCTCATTTGATTTCTTGACTTGTGCTTCCATGGATTTTGAAAGTAAAATGAAATCCTTGACAACTTCAGTCTTTTCTCCATTTATATTGATGTTGCTTTTTGGTCTAGTTGTGAGGAGTTTTGTTTTCTTTATGTTGAAGTATAGTCCATACTAAAAGCTGTATTGTAGTCTTTGGTCTTCATCAATAAGTGCTTCAAGTCTTCACTGTCAGCAAGCAAAGTTGTGTCATCTGCATATTGCAGGTTATTGATGAGTCTTCTTCCAATCCTGATGCCACGTTTTTCTTCATATGATTCAGCTTCTTGGATTATTTGCTTAGCATAAAGATTGAATAGGTAATGGAGAAAGGATACATCCCTGACACACTACCTTTCCTGATTTTGAAACATGCCATATCCCCTTGTTCTGTTTGAATGACTGCCTCTTGGTCTGTGTGCAGCTTCCTCGTGAACACAATGAAGCGTTCTGGAATTCCATTCTTTGCAATATTATCTGTAATTTGTTATTGCCCACATAAAGAAATGCCTTTGAGTAGTTAATTAAACACAATAAACATGTATATATACATAGATACATATATAGCTATCTCTAATACTTTAAATGAATCTGTTGAAAGCCATTTGGTACTCTCTCCGTACAACTTTTAGCTTCCTTTCCCTGAAAACATTAGTACCTTTTGTGAATGTCTTTTGTTATCATTCACAGTAGCATCAGAAGTGATTTAGGGCTTGTTGTTGTTGTTATGTGCCGTTGAGTCAGCCCCGACTCATAGCGACCCCTCCTTGGGTTTCCGAGGCAGTATCACTACGGAAGTAGGATTGCCCAACCTTCCTTCCGAGGAGTGGCTGGTGGGTTTGAACCACCAGCCTTTTGGTTAGCAGTCAAGTACCTTAGGCACTATGCCACCAGAGCTCCCGATTTCGGGCTTATTACATTTTATTTTAAACTCCTGGTTCTCAGATATTTGAGGAAATCATGTCTTGAGTATGGATTAAAATTAAATATCTCTAATTTAAGGGTAGCATAGTGCCTAAGGCACTTGACTGCTAACCAGAAGGCTGGCGGTTCAAACCCACCAGCCACTCCTCAG
The DNA here is from genome assembly GCF_000298275.1 of Orycteropus afer afer. Lineage (NCBI taxonomy): Eukaryota > Metazoa > Chordata > Mammalia > Tubulidentata > Orycteropodidae > Orycteropus > Orycteropus afer. Next base: position 392,640 of record NW_006921826.1, on the reverse strand, counting down.
AAGGAAGTTTGGGCAATCCTACTTCCCTAGTGATACTGCCTTGGAAACCCAAGGAGGGGTCGCTATGAGTCGGGGCCGACTCGACGGCAAATAACAACACAAAATAACAACAACAACATGGATTAAAATTAAATATCTCTGAATCAGATACTTAAGGTAATTTCTAAATTAACATGCTAAACAGATACAAAAATTCATGTAATTGCATGGAATTATTTTTAACTTCTACAAGTTTTTTTTGTTGTTGTTGCTATATGTTTCCATCACTTTTCCTGTGAAACTTTTTGTAAGCCAAAATGGCATAAAGCAAAGAAGCAATTACCAATAATTTATACAGGAAAAAGTTTTGAATGTTCTCACACACAAGAACTAAAGCACATTAAACCTAAAATAACTCTAGCATACAGTGTTCATAGACATAGTTCAAAGTTATGGCAGCTTCATACTTAATGTAGTTCCTGGGGCAGGAGCTTGGCATCATCACTCTCACTGCTTGGGGTGCATGCTGCCTCTAACAGCTTGCTGTAAAACAAACGTACATGCTAATTGTCACAAAAGTGAAAATCCTCTTGGGATTTCTTTCAGGTACTAATGTAGGTCTTTTGTTAAAGCAAAATGGACTGAACTTTTGAAAATCAGAGAGTACATGTATTTCCAAATGAGTGACATTTTTCCATAGTAGTTATAACAGTAAGGAAATAGTTCAGTAAATTTAGGGGAAGAAAATTACTTCTATTAAAAATAATTTAAGACAGACACTGAGATAGATTGAGTAGCTCTAATTAGCTTTTTTTACCAATTGGGGTAAAAGCAGAGGAAAAGAAAGGTATACTCGGTTGTATTTACCAGTATTGTTAAACTTGTTGTTGTTATGTGCCATCCAGTCGGACCGACTCATAGCGACCCCTCCTTGGGTTTCCGAAGCAGTATTACTACGGAAGTAGATTGTAATTTTTAGCAAAATATCAAAGAAAACTAATCTTTTTCCCTTCTACATAGTCTGCTCCCATGTATTTTTAAAATTCCTATTGGATTTAAAGTTAATAATATGCAATTTGCTTTCAAAGTACAGTTAGTTTCAGTAGTGAGTGGCTCAAAAGATTGTAAATCATAATTTGAAGTTACGTTTTTTTTTTTGTTTTTTTTTTTCACTTGATCTTCATTTATTCAGAGAGCTTGTCAAGGGCGCCCACTTGACACCAGAGACACCAGCACAGGCAGGAAGAGAGACTTCAGTTCTTAGCCTCATTCTGATTCCCACATTTCCTCCCTTCCCCCTCAAGACAGAATTCTACTTCATTAGCGTTGGGAGCAAGTTTTTAGCTAAAGCCTGCCTTGCACAATCTAGCTTAATTAAACATGATACTCTAACCAGCGTCTGCAGCCCTGGTGGACAAATTTCCCCTCCAAGCACTGACTAGGCTCTCCGCACCACCCCCCTCCCCCCCGCACCTTAACAACAGGAGTTTCTTCTCTTACAGTTTGGAGGCTTTAACTCCAAGTTCAAAGTGTCAGGCTCTAGGGGCTGGATGAAAGTCCCTCAACCTTGGGGTTCAGCTCTGCCTCCTGCTTCTGCTCCTGGCCCACAGAAACTAGAGGCTTTTCCATAATTTGAAGTTATATTTGAAATGAAATATTAAGTAATAAGGCCATCTAGTGGTAAAAGTTACTGGCTTTAGTGAATTTGAAAGTCTAATACCTGCTTTAGGAGCTCTGGTAGCGTAGTGCCTAAGGCATTTGACTGCTAACCAGAAGGCTGGTGGTTCAAACCCACCAGCCACTCATCAGAAGGAAAATGGGGCAATCTACTTTCATAGTGATACTGCCTCAGAAACCCAAGGAAGGGGTTGCTATGAGTCAGGTCTGAATTGACAGTACATAACAGCAACAACAACACCTGCTTTAATAATGTGAACTTCAGAATTTCTTAGATAGTTGTACTATATGACCATTTAACAAAATTTCTAGAAAATAGCTTAAGGTATTTTTTTCTTTTGTTATAGAATATGAAGACTGAGTATGTTCAAGAATCCTTCTACAAATTACTTATTTAAATGTATAACTCTCTTTATGATTGCAGTAATTAGATCCACAATTAATAGCTATTGAGAGTAAGCATTGGGCACAAAGTTATTTTTACTTTTTTACTTGTTGTTGTTATGTGCCGTCGAGTCAGACCTGACTCACAGCAACCCCTCCTTGGGTTTCCGAGGCAGTATCACTGTGGAAGTAGGATTGCCCAACCTTCCTTCTGAGGAGTGGCTAGTGAGTTTGAACCGCCAGCCGTCTGGTTAGCAGTCAAGT
>NW_006921826.1:357818-390236 GCF_000298275.1 Orycteropus afer afer | reverse complement strand
GCCAGCCTTCTGGTTAGCAGTCAAATGCCTTATGCACTATGCCACCAGAGCTCCCACCCCCAAGGCTAGTGCCCCACAAAGTCACACTTTTTAGACTCACAGCAACCCCTCCTTGGGTTTCCGAGGCAGTATCACTATGGAAGTAGGATTGCCCAACCTTCCTTCTGAGGAGTGGCTAGTGAGTTTGAACCGCCAGCCGTCTGGTTAGCAGTCAAGTGCCTTAGCCACTATGCTACCAGAGCTCTATTTTACTTAATTAATAGTAAAATAGAGATTAAAGTTTATGTAGCCACACTTCCATTATACTGGGTAATATCCAAGGGCCTATTTATATGCCAGGAAATGAGTAAGACTCAGTTCTGACCTTAAAAAAGCATATATTATAGGTCTCTGAGCTCTGATAGCATGGTGGCTAAGACACTCGACTGCTAACCAGAAGACTGGCAGTTCAAATCCACCAGCCGCTCCTCGGAAGGAAGGTTGGGCAATCTACTTCTGTAGTGATACTGCCTCTGAAACCCAAGGAGGGGTCACTATGAGTCAGGTCCGACTCATGACACATAACAACAACATATTTGGAATATTTCAAAAGGTTTGACCAAGCCATCCTGCTTTTAGAAATGCTGATTTGTATGAATAGGCCCAGAAATCTGCATTTCAAATAAAAGTCTTTAGGTAATTGTTGGCACAATAAAGTTTGTGAATTAGGCTGTACTTCCTACGAAGATCATACAATAAAATCTGTATTTGAGCCCTTGGAAAGGTATATGTATAAATTTAACTCATATGTAAATTAGACATTTGTTAGGGAAGGAACAGATAAAAGTCAGCCATGTTCATAGTTTTTCATCAGCCTTCTCAAAAATGACGGACCACAGAAGCAAACTGAAAATAAGCTGAAGATACACAGTTTTCTACCTCTTTGCATTATTATGATGTTATAATATCTTAAATATTTCTATTTTTATCAAATAGTACATTGGCTTTACATTGTAAAAAGATAGTTATGTTTATATAAGCTGTCACTACCCTCTTTTTTTCTCCAGCCATCACACCATTGAGGGTTACTCTGTCATTAAAAAAAAAATTTCCTCATTACTGAAATTACCCACTGAAATGAATTTATAATATTTTTATTTTTCTGTGATGTTAATGCTTATATTCATATATGAAGCTGGTGGTCAGGCTTTCAATTTTTGTTCTATGAAATAATTTTCTCCCCCCTAGGTCTTTGGAGTAGATGACAATGAAGAGTATAATAGGCCTATTATCAATGAAAAACATAAAGATCTGATAAAAGATTGGGCTATCAGTTCTGCTGCAGTAGTAATGGAAGAAAGAAAACCACTGAGTACATCTGGATTTCACAACTCAGAGGTATATATCTCGTTCTCATACTTTTTACATACAAAAAGTGTCACTTTTTATCATTTGTTAATTACATTATTTTAAGTAATTGATATATCCCTTTGTAAAACACTTCTAAAAGCCAAATTTTCACAAATTATTTCAGATGAAAGTCTAAAGCAATTTTGTAATAACTCAATTTTAGTTTTTTGTTATTCTGTTTCTTTAAATTAATACTCTTTAGTCAATAAGGAAAATGTTAAATTTCAGTAAACAGTTATTGGGCTGTATACTCACTGCTCTAATTGGCATCATGAAATAAACAAGAAATACTCTTCTTAGTTTCTTAGTGCTGCTACAACAGAAATACCACAAATGCATAGTTTTAAAGAACAGAAATTTATTTTCTCACATTATAAACCAAACTCACGCCTTTGAGTCAGATCTTACTCTGCTACTTACTCTGTAGTGACCCCTGCTTGGGTTTCCGAGGTGGTATCATTCCAGAAGTAGATCGCCCAGTCTTCCTTCCGAGGAGTGGCTGGTGGGTTTGAACCACTAGCCTTCTAGTTAGCAGTCCAGTGCCTTAGGCGGTACGCCACCAGAGCTCCCTTGTTGTTGTGTTGTTGTTATGTGCCGTCGAGTCTGACCCATCTCATAGCGACCCCTCCTTGGGTTTCCGAGGCAGTATCACTACGGAAGTAGATTGCCCCATCTTCCTTCCGAGGAGTGGCTGGTGGATTTGAACCACCAGCCTTCTGGTTAGCAGTCAAGTGCCTTAGGCACTATGCTACCAGAGCTCCCCAGAGCTTCCTTAGAAGGCTAGAAATCAGACTTTAGGGCACTGGTTGTAGAGGAAGGCTCTCTCTGTCTTTTGGCTCTGAGGGGAAGTTGTTGCCTCTTTTCAGCTTTTGCTTGGTCTTTGGCTGTCTTCATGTCGCATGGCATCTGTCTTCTCCATCTCTGCTTCCTTGCTTCTGTGCCTAATTTGCTCTTTGTATATCTCAAAAGTGATTGGTTTAAAATACACCCCATACTGAAATAACCTCATTAACATAACAAAGAAAATCCTTTCCCCAAGTGGAATTACAGCCACAGGTGTACACATATTTTGGGGCAGAAGTGGGGGAGGTGGGGGGGCACAGTTCAATACATAAGAGTTGTATACTGCTTGTACCTCCTAAAACTCACTGCTGTCGAGTGGATTCAACTCATAGTAACCCCTCCTTGGGTTTCTGAGGCAGTATCTCTATGGAAGTAGATTGCCCAATCTTCCTTCCAAGAAGTGGCTGTTGGATTTGAACAGCCAGCCTTCTGGTTAGCAGTCAGATGCCTTGGGCACTACACCACCAGAGCTCCCCGTACCTCCTGGGAGGTCATGTGTTTTGAATGAAAAGACTTGGATATCCTGCCAGTGCAAGGTGCAGTGCTTGATAGATACAACTTAGATACTTAAATAAATGTCAGAGCACTATAGCCCAGGTTGTAATTAGAATACTGTGAAACTGATTTAAGGACAACTTCGTGAATATAGTGCAGAGTCAGTGATACAATGGAGTGAGAAAGACTTGAGCCCAAATCTCAGAGCTGCCATTTACTAGCTGAGCTCATCTATGTAAGTAAAATTTTTGTTAAATTTTATTTAAAGGAAGATTAATGGTGTATAAGGAGACATACTATTGCAGTGGTTAAGCACTAGGGTATTAATTGAAAGGTCAGCAGTTCAAACTCACCAGCTGCTCCATGGGAAAAGGATGTGGTGGTTCGCTTCTGTAAAAATAACAAGCTTTAGAAACCACATAGGGAGTTATACTCTGTCCTATTAGTTGGTTTGAGTCTGAATTTACTAGACAGCAACAGGTTGATGAAGTACATAGAGCTCTCAGCATAGTGCCTGCCTCAGGTTTATGTATTCAACACATGTTTATTGTCTTGTAAAAAAACATTGGGATTTCATCACACACTAATGTAGAAAAGAAATGCAGTGGAAAATGTATATAGCTCAGATATATTAATTAATTACAGTCTATTAAAATAATAACAGGTTTTCAATGAGTGCTTTTGTTTGCATCATTTTATAAATAAATACAGTACATAGAGATTTACTTACCCAAGTCTTATAACTAGTGCCTTGTGGAGCTGAATTTGAACTGTAAGCAGCCTTGATTTCTCAACTATACTTCTTTACTCATGCTATACTCCCTTTTGGGAACTGAGTTAATTTAAAATATACGAATGGTAAAATAAATATAAATAAAATAAAATCTTAAGATATAAGTGAAATAAAGTATAGATAAAATATCTTATTTTATAAATAAAATATAAATATTTTATAGGAAGATAAATAAATCTGTACGTGTTTGAGTTAATGTTAAAATTGTCCCTTTATGGTCTGCCATTTCCTAAAAATTGTCAAATCATTTATTGTAGATTACTGTTCTTTTTTTTCCACCTTGATCTTGGAGAATTTTTACTCTGGTTTTTATTCTATTAAGAGGTTTAATTTTAATTCACTTATTTAAAGCAGATGATTCTTATTCAAGGCATTGTTGGGTATTCTGATTAAACCAGGAAAGTTCTGGTGAATGTGCACTTAAACTCCTTCTTTCTCTATTCTCTCAACCCAGGCTGAGTAAAATTTATATATAGCCTCTATATGCACCTTCAGAGGTAGGAGTTACCTAAACCAACCATTATGATAATTTTTACAGAATAGCTCTAAATAGAAGTCTGTCAATGAAACCCCTACTGAATGTATTCTTCTTCTTGTTGTTGTTGTTGTTATTTGCCATCGAGTCGGCCCCGACTCATATGTATTCTTAGCATGGTACAATTTGTCTCTGTTACTGTTTTCAGCTCTTGAGCTCTGGTAGTATAGTGCTTAAGGCATTTGACTGTTAACTGGAAGGCTGGCAGTTCAAACCGACCAGCCACTCCTCAGAAGGAAGGTTGGGCAACTACTTCCATAGTGTTAATGCCTCGGAAGCCCAAGGAGGGGTCACTATGAGTCGGGATTGACTCGATGGCAGTGAGTTTGGTTTTTGGTTTTTTGTACTGTCCTCAGTACTCAGAGCTGTGGATACCAAAAAATAAACCAGAGTCATTGTCATCAAGTTGATTCTGACTCATACCAACCCTATAGGACGCATAGATACTATAAAACCTTGAAACTGAATTCAGGGATCTAGCAGGCTTTAGTTTACTTGCATCAAATGGAATATGAGAGACTTCTTTGTATGTACATCATCCTATATACATCCTATTTTAATTTGCTCTTTTTTGAAATAATATAGTGTATAATTTTCATGAAATATTTAATTAATCAGTATCTAACCTGTCATCATTTATATAGTAAATCTGACACTTTTAATAAAATACAGCTATGTGCCACATAATGTCCATTTGGGCAATGTATAACCACGAATATGTCTGTGGTCTCCTAAAGGTTATAATATAGTTCAGAAATCTTTATTAGAGAACAGGACATAGCAGGACATAGCAGATGTACTTTGTTAAGTACTGTTGATCTTATCTATCTCTTACTAGCTCTCTGGGTGCCAGGTAAGTCCTGGCCCTGGGGCAGCAGGGATCCTGACATCTATTTGCTGCTTGCTGTCTTTCTCACTACACTCACCTCAGGCAGAGACCAAGCAGAGGCCACTGGAGCTGCAGAAGGGAATGTCCTGCAAGCCTGCTGCTCCACTTGGCCTCTTCTTGGCCTTGTGTGTCATGGTCAGGCTGAGGCCACAGGTTTTCCCATGGTGGTGGCTGCCAATGAGTCTAGGTGGTGGTGGGAGGAGGATCAGGAAAGGTGGCCAAGATAAGGAGGCAGAGAAGGGACGGACAGTGCCATGAAAGTTTAAAGCCCATTTACCTGTGTTTTATTGACTGTGTAAAGGTATTTGCTTGTGTGACTCATAACAAACTGGATAACAGTTGCAAAGAATGGGAATTCCAGAATACTTAATTGTACTCACGAGGAACCTGTACATAGACCAAGAGACAATCCTTTGAAGTAAACGAGGGGATACTACATGTGGTTTAAAATCAAGAAATGTGTACATTATGATTATATCCTCTCATCATTCTTACTCATTCTGTATTCTGAACAAATAATCTGAGAATCTGGACTATATGAAGAACATGGTAACAGGATTGGAGGAAGACTCATTAACAACCTGCAGTATGCAGATAACACAGCCTTCCTTGGCTGAAAGCGAAGAGGATTTGAAGCACTTACTAATGAAGATCAAAGACTACAGACTTCTGTACGAATTATACATCAACAAAAAGAAAAATCCTCACAACTGGACCAATAAAAGTGCAAAAATATGATCAACAGTGAAAAGGTTGAAGTTGTCAAGGATTTCATTTTACTTGATCCACAATTAACACCTGTGGAAGTAGGAGTCAGGAAATCAAATGATGTGTTGCATTGGGCAAATCTGCTGCAAAAGACTTCTTTAAAGTGTTAAAAAGCAGAGATGTCAATTTGAGGACTAGGTGTGCCTGACCCAAGCCATGGTATTTTCATTTGCCTCATATGCATGCAGAAACTGGACAATGAATAAGGAAGAATTTATGCCTTTCAGTTATAGTGTTGGCAAAGAATATTGGATATAGCTTGGACTGCCAGAAGAATGAACAAATCTGTCTTAGAAAAAGTATAGCCAGAATATTCTTGAGAAGCAAGGATGGTGAGTCTAGTCTCACTATGTACTTTGGACATATTGTCAGGACAGTGCAGTCCCTGGAGGACATCATGCTTTATAAAGTAGAGAGTGTCAGCAAAAAAGAGTAAAGCCCTCTCAACAAAAATGGATTGACTCAGTGGCTGTAACAGTGAGTTCAAAAACAGAAAAGATTGTGAAGATGGCACCAGACTGGGCAGTGTTTCATTCTATTGTACATGAGGTCACTATGAGTCAGAACTGACTCAACAGTGCCTAACAAAAGGGGAATGGGGAAGGCAGGCAGGGAAGAAGGGAGAGAAGGGAGCCGGGGGCATTCCTGGAGGTAGCTGGCTGGATGACAAAGGTGCACTGAGGCAGGGGCTAGACATGGCTCTCAGAGATGAGGTGGCAACCAGGCAGATTATACTGGCAGTAGAGCCAAAGTTTTTGTGCACATCTTTGACAAGTCAGCAGAATAGGTCCAGTCTATCCTGCATGCCTCTGTCCTGTATATAATAAGGTATTGGCACAATGTTCTATTTCATAGAAAATACCATGCATGCTAAGCATTGTATACCTGTATTTCAAATGGTTCAAAATGAACTTTCCTTCATAGCTGCCTATTCCTAGTTGTCTTTCCAATTTCCGTATTACACCTTGGGTTGGATTTTTAGTTTAAAGGAACTTTTTTTTTCCATATCCTCTAGATTTCCCATATTAAATGCCTAGTTGCCTTGGTTTTAAGAATTGTCAGTATATGTCTGTAAGTCTGTGACACTGTGTCATGTATTAAATCCCAAAGTTCAAGGAGCACTTACCTGCAGTAGAGTTCTAGACATGGGCAGATGTAGGTCCAGAGTAGTTTAAGGAAAGAATCTGAAAGGTTGAGTAATTTCTAGCTCCATCTAGAAATGTTTTAAGTGCTGTAGCAAGGTCTAAAAGTTGGGTTTGTTGTTGAAATCCCTGAAGACATGACCTAGCACATTTAATACTCCCTGAGACACTAGAACCAGTCTGACATCTAGAGACATTTTGAGAGCTAGAGAACAACTTTGGGATGAACATTTAGACTCCCTGTTCTTAGAATGAAGAACTAATGATATAGCCACAGAACTATGATATATATGTACCTGAACTTCTCTCTCAACTTTTAAGCTCCAAAAATTTATTTTAGTAAACTTATTAGTATTTAGTAGAGAAAATTATACTACAGTCACAGCAAATGATAGAATGTTATAGTCAAAAAGGAATCTTAGAGAATCTTCGTTTTTATATGTGAGGAAATTTAGTAAATTATAATATGGCAATGTGAGATTTAATTATTGCACTGTATAACATGTTAATATGACTAAATGACATTTTGTTTTGTGAGGATCAGATCAGACCAGACTACATTATTTCCATTCTCTTCTTTTTCACCTTTAGGAAAGCACATCTGCATCTGGAAATAAACGTTGGGTTTCACAATGGGCTAGTTTGGCTGCTAATCATACAAGACATGATCCAGAAGAAAGGATAGTGGAATTGTCTGCACCTGTTCCTCTAGAGAATGGTATTCTCTCTCCATATCTTTTAAAACATAACATCACAGTCTTTCAGAAACAATTTAATTAGAAATAAACTATTACGTTCATATATTATTCTCATGTTTGTACTAGATACATGACTTTATTTTGACTAATAATGCATAGATCATTAAAGTATAATTCTAACTGATGCCAAAAAAAAAAAAAGGGGGAAAAGAGAAAATTTGTAGGTGAAGCATTCTTACCAGTTTTAATTTTCTCTTTCCCAAGAGGAGAGCTGCCTAAATTAAACAAGATTTCGACATCTCCAACAGTTTTAAGAGTCTTACCACTTACTGTCCTGTTCATTTGCTCTTTGTCCAGTGAGAAGAATTTACAGATTGGTTCACATATACTAGTTACTGTTTGGCAAATAAATATAAACCAGACAGAGCTAGATAAATTTACCAAAGAACTTTTATAAAAATATCAAGTATTAACTGTTAAACACAAAATTCTACTTGTTATGAAAAATAGTAGACCACTTTATCTTCTTTATCTCATTCCTGTGTCACCATGTTTTAAATACATTTATGTAGATAGGTAATTTAGATAAGCTGAAAAATCCACTTAAATCCTAAAATGATTTTTGTAAACATTTATTTATTGAATGTCTTTTAGGAGCAAGTGAGTAGGAGAAGTGCTGGAAAAATACAAAAAGATAAAACAGTCATTACCTTTTAAGTGTTTCAGGTCACACTAAGGAGAAAAATATTCTTCATTTTCTGCTTTAATTGTTGTCTTTTCTACTCTTTTATTTGAGAATATAGCAGATAAACATTGTTTATTAAGTATTATTGATGCTGTTCTATAATATTCTAGTTCCAGTCTGTTTTCTTTGAATAAAGCTTCCAAGGTAGGAGAAGTCACAAAACTAGAAAGAACACAGTGAGCTGCCTGAACATAAAACATATTAAAAGGCAAAGAGAGCAATGGATGATCCTAATTTTCATCTCATACAATTTTCTTTGCTGACTTATTTATTAATAATCTGCCTATTTATGTACCTTACGATTATACTTGCCTTTTTTAAAATATATATTTTATTTAAATATAATTTATGTGTAGTGAAATACACAAAACTAAAGTGACATGGGTCAGTGCATTTTTTTGGACTCTTCCCTCCCCTCCTCTTACACCCCTGGTAACCAACAAAGAAAGTTTCCTTCCATATATAAACCTTTCCTTGACTTTGTATAATAATGAACTGGTACTATATTTGTCCTTCCATGATTGACTTATTTTCACTCAGCATAATGTCCTCCAAGTTCATCCATGCTATATGGTGTCTTGCAGATTCTATTTAGGGTTGCATAATATTCCATTGGGGGAGCTCTGGTAGCATAGTGCCTAAGGCACTTGACTGCTAACCAGAAGGCTGGCGGTTCAAATCCACCAGCCACTCCTCGGAAGGAAGGTTGGGCCATCTACTTCCGTAGTGATAAGGCCTCGGAAACCCAAGGAGGCATCACTATGAGTCGGATACGACTCGATGGCACATAACAACAACAACAATACTCCATTGTGTATATGTACCATAGTTTGGTTATCCATTCTTCTGTTGATGGGCACATAGGTTCTTTCCATCTTCTTGCTATTGTAAATAGTGCTGCAATGAACATGGGTATGCATGTATCTGTTCTTGTCTTGGCTCTCACTTCTTAGGATATATCCCTAGTAATGGGATTGCTGGGTCAAATGGTATTTCTAATTCCAACTTTCTAAGGAATTGCCATACTGCTTTCCACAGTGGTTGTATCATTTTACAGTCCCACCAGCAGTGTATGAGAGCCCCAGTGTCTCCACATCCTCACTAGCATTTTTATTTTCTGTCTTGTTGAACTTTGCCATTAGTGCTGCGGTGAGATTGTATCTCGTTTTGATTTGCATCTCTCTAATGGCTAATGATCATGAACATTTCTTCATGTGTTTGCTGGCCACCTGAATATTGTCTTTGGTGAAATGTGTATTCATGTCTTCTGCCCATTTTTGAATTGGATTGTATGTCCTTTTGTTGTTGAGGTGTTGCAGAGTTTTTTGTAAATTGTAGAGATAAGTCTCTTGTCAGATATGTTGTTGTCTGATAATTTTTTCCCAGTCTGTAGGTTCTCCTTTTACTCTTTTGGCTGTGTGATTATTGACAAGTATAAATTTGTTGCTATCACTTTGTTTTATGCTTTTTCGTGGTATTGATTTCTTTATTCCATATAATTTTCTGTGCTGAGGTTGTTTGGTTTATGAATCATGTTATCACTTCCTTTGTTGCTATTGTTTTAATATTTTTTAAATATTTATGCTGGTCCTCTTTTTTATTCTGATGTAAAGGTTTATCATTTTTCTTTGAGGTTATCCTGTGATTTATAATTTTCTTCCCAAGTTTAGAATAGGCTTTTCTATATTACAGTTATATTTACTTCAATACCATTTAGAAGTTCTATAACTGCACAGATTTTTTCCCTCTTTTTGGTTTGTAATTGTCCTTATTTGCCAACTGATGTCTCTTGGTTCCTGTTTACAATCTTGTGGACTTATTTACTTTGGATACTTCCATAACTGGGTTGGTTTCTGGGTTATGTCATTATGTATGTTAATGGTCATTTGTTGTTTGCTGTTATTGGTTCTCTGTCCAAAGGACTCCCTTTAGCATCTCTTATAAGATCAGTCTGGTTTTAACAAATTCCCTTAATTTTTGCTTATATGGAAATGTCCTAATTTCACCATCATATTTGAGGGACAGTTTTGCTGGGTATATAATTCTTGGTTGGAAGTTTTTTTCTTTCAGGGTTTTATATATACCATGCCATTGTCTTCTCACCTGCATGGTTTCAGCTGAGAAATCTGAGCTTAGTCCTATTGGTTGCCCCTTATAGGTAACTTTTCATTTTTCCTGTGCTGCTTTCAGGATTCTTTCTTTGTCTTTGGTTTTGGTGACTTTGATGATGATATGTCTTAGAAATTTTCTCTTGGGGTCTATCCCATTTGGGGTTGGTTGGACTTCCTGAATGGATATACTCTCATCTTTCATCATACCAGGAAAATTATCTTCCAACAGATCTTCAACAGTTTTCTCTGTGGTTTTATTTGTCTTTTCCTATTCTGGAAATTGATTACACATAGGTTATTCCTTTTGATGGTATCCCACATGCTTCTTAGGCTTTCTTTATTTTGTTTTGGTCTTTTTTCTGATTGATCCCTTTACAAAGAAGTATTGAAGGTATTTGTCTTCAGTCTTGCTAAATGTCTTCATTGATTCAATTCTACTTCCTTGCCTGTTCAATGTGCTACATATTTATGAAAATTTAGTATTAATCTTTTGGATTTCTTTCTGTAGCTTTTGTATCATTTCTAATTTTTTCTTTTTTTGTCATTTTGTTCTTGTATTATCTTTTGAAATTGTTCTACGGTTTTCTCTGTGTTTTCTTCAATTTTGTCATCTTTTCCTTGATCTGTCTCTCAATCCTTTGAAGGTACCCAAATGTAATTCTTTTGAATTCCTTATCAGGGGGTTCCAATGCTGCTGCTTCCTCAGGGATGTGTTCTGGGTCTGTGTCCTAGTCCCTTGTTTCTCTTGCTTCTTTGTGTGGACTGTGATGGTCTGTTGTCTCCAAGACATTGTGACATTTTTGTGTTTATATTTAATTGGTGATTGTATGTTGGCTTGCCCACAATTTCTGTTTTGTTTGAATGTAGGGTACTGTGCTCCTCTGTTCGCTAATTAACAGCACTTATACTCTCACCATCTGTCTCCTTTCCTGTTGTCAGCCTCCCATATGTCCCTGCCATCCTTAGCAAATGGAGCCTATTCTTAGGTCCCTGGAATCTGAATGAGAATACTGTCACTTTAAATATACAAAATGGCTGCCGCTTGTAAACATTCAAAATGGCTGCACCCTCAGTCACTTTAAGTATCCAAAATGGCCACCACTGGTAAGCAATGAAAATGCTGCTCCCTCCAGATAGCTGAAAGTCTACAGCTCATGTTCTCTTCCTCCTTGCTGTTTCCCTTCCTAGTCATAGGCCACCAGCACAGTTTCCCTGCAGCCCTTGGCAACCAGGGCTGATCTGTAGGTCAGTTCTCAGGTCCCAGCACCACTTGGAAATATTCACTTTTGGTGCCGTCAGAGTAGCTGACATTTGCAGCTCCTTCTGTCTCTGTACTCACTGTTTTCTTTCAGGTTTTCCCACTAGTTGGTACCTAATCCACTTCTGTATACTTCCTTTCAAAACTCAGGGCTCTAGGATCGTCTTCTGTTGTCTCTGGCAATTGGTTTCTCTATTCTTTGTTGAAGAGGGTCTATGTAGCTTGTCTACCTATTTCACCATCTTACCTGAAGTCTCCTGTACTTGCCTTTTAAATGACTTGGTCAAATTACTGGCTTATTTATTTAAAATATTTTTATTTTATACTTCAAAATCTAAAGTAATATGTTATTTTTTTCTTTCTTTTTGCCCTAATAAATTTCATATTTGTGGTTTTTATTTTATAGATACAGATTTTAGTGAATCTGGTATTTCATTGAGAAGTACTGGCTCAGCAGCTTCCTTGGCTGGTCAGGGAGAGAGAAGGAGACGGACTCTTCCCCAGCTTCCAAATGAAGAAAAGTCTCTTGAGAGCTCCAGAGCAAAGGTTATAACACACAGGTCAGAGATAGGAGAAAAACAAGACACAGAACTTCAAGAGAAAGAAACACCAACACTGGTATCCCAAAAAGATAAACAAGATGCTGATAGAGCTCTGGGTAAAATGACCAGGACAGTAAATGGTGAGACTCTTAAGACTGTTGGAGATAATAAAGCACTGTTTAACTTGGGCATCTCTTCTCCTGGAAAGGAAAAAAGTGAAACTGATAAGGAAGTTTCTTTGGTAAAGCAAACATTAGCTAAAATTCAGCAACAAGAACAAAAGGAACAGGCAGAGTGGACACCCCCTAAATTGTCTTCAAAAGATATTTCAGGTCACACAGATAAAGGCAAGGAAGACTCTCTTAAACAAGAGTCACAGCCTCAAGAAAAATTTTCTGGACATTCAACAAGCAAAGGAGATAGGATGATACAAAATGAGGGCAAGAGAAAAAAAAATGAGGAAATTCTAAAAGGTCAAACTTCAAAGGGAGGAGACAAGAAGGAATCTTCTAAGTCATTAGTACGACAAGGAAGCTTCACTATAGAAAAACCTAGCCCAAACATACCCATAGAACTTATTCCCCATATAAATAAACAGACTTCATCCACTCCCCCTTCTTTAGCATTAACTCCTGCAAGTAGAATACGAGAAAGAAGTGACTCTATGGATATTGATTCTAGTATGGACACAACCCTTATTCTCAAAGACACGGAAGCAGTTATGGCTTTTCTAGAAGCTAAACTGCGTGAAGATAATAAAACTGATGAAGGCCCAGATACTCCCAGTTATAACAGAGACAATTCTATTTCACCAGAATCTGATGTGGATACAGCTAGTACAATCAGTCTGGTTACTGGAGAAACTGAAAGAAAGTCAACCCAAAAGCGAAAGAGTTTCACTAGCCTCTATAAAGATAGGTGTTCCTCGGGTTCTCCTTCCAAAGATGTTACAAAAGCATCATCGTCAGGTTCTAGGGAGAAAATTGAGAAGAAAACAAAAAGTCGATCAATAGATGTAGGCTCAAGAGCAGATGGTCGTAAATTTGTACAATCCAGTGGAAGAATAAGACAGCCGTCAGTAGACTTAACAGATGATGACCAAGCCTCTAGTGTACCTCATTCTGCTATCTCTGATATTATGTCATCTGACCAGGAAACTTACTCTGGTAAACCTCATGGAAGGACTCCACTTACCTCAGCTGATGAACATGTACGTTCTAAACTGGAAGGAAGTAAAGTTACTAAATCTAAGACTTCTCCTGTTGCATCTGGTTCATCCAGTAAATCAACCACCCTTCCAAGGCCACGACCTACCAGGACTTCCCTGTTGCGCAGAGCACGACTTGGTGAAGCTTCAGACAGTGAACTAGCTGATGCTGACAAAGCATCTGTTGCTTCTGAGGTATCAACAACAAGTTCTACATCAAAACCTCCCACAGGAAGGCGCAATATCTCTAGGATTGATTTATTGGCTCAGCCTCGTAGAACCAGGCTTGGTTCATTATCTGCTCGTAGTGACTCTGAAGCAACAATATCCAGAAGTAGTGCCTCCTCACGTACTGCAGAAGCCATCATTAGAAGTGGAGCCAGATTAGTACCATCAGATAAATTTTCTCCTAGAATTAGAGCTAACAGTATCTCTCGACTGTCAGACTCCAAGGTCAAAAGTATGACCTCATCACACGGCTCTCCTTCAGGTAAAATGGATCCAGACTCTTTATAATATTAGCATATTCTGTGTTTTGGGAATCCTTATTTTAAAAATTAAATTTCTAGCTGTTATCTTCTCAAAATATTCAGCAGATAGGTTATGACATACCGAGATTTTTTTTTCTATGAAAGTTATTTACTTTTTATTTAGCTTAGTAAATGGAAAATTCAGAAGTTATGTAGACTTCCAATTAATATCCTGGGACGAATACCAATTTCAACTTTAGAATGACATTGAACTAATTTAGGAATTGTTATTGTCCAGTTGATGGGGTATCTGGATTTGTGTGTCAAAACTGGGTTAGGAATTATTACCTTGTTTAAATAATAAGCATTAACGTTATGCTTCTAAAAGCATGTTTTTAACCAAATTTGTATGTTACCAAAGTAACATAGAGCACCTACCTCTTCACAATATGCTCATGTAATTAAGAGCCCTTATCAACCTGAACAAAAACAATTTGTCCTTGGAGTAAGCTATTTCTCATTTCAGAACTAAATGAAATGATACATGTTTACTCTTCCCTATCCCTCTACACCCCCCCCCCTTTTTTTTGGCTTGTTTTGAAATGGGTAATATACCTTACTTATATTTTTAAAAGTTAAGTCTGTTTACAGTTGGGAAAGGTAAAAACAAACCCTTAATTTATTTCAGTGGATGAAAATAAATTCACGAGGCAGTCACTCAGCACATGTGGTTCAGAATAAACTGTAGGAATTTAACTGCTGTGAGCTTTATCTCATGAGATGTTAGAACAGTTAGATATAATTAAATAGAATAATTACAAAAGCTGCTGATCTCTGTCAGAATCTAGCTGCTTTTGGCATATTTGTCTTTTTGTATACTTTATATTTAAAACTAAGCCACTGAGTATACATGTGTGAGAGTAATGAGACAGGTAAGTGTATGTATCCTGTAAGCATGATCTCATTACTTCATAATTAGCCTCATGTATGGGTGTACCTGAAAAGACAGAGAGAGAGAGAGAGAGCTGTTTATAAGACTTGGAAGATTTATACTTATTTTAAGTCAACAAGCCTCAGTGTTGAGTAGAGGGAGAGTTGATGTACAATCTTGTCTTTTTATTTTTGGTTGGTTTACATGTACCACCGTATATCATGGGAGATGCAAAACCAGTGGTACTTTGCATATTTTATTTTTCACTTTTTATTCCTCCTCTCTTCACTGCTGTTTTCTCTACTCCATTTACCTTTCTCTCTCTCTACTGGTAGAAGGAGTGGTAATAATGATCATAGTCTGGTAGGAGTGGATGTGGGCTGAAGATAGTATATGATCATGGTTCCAAATGGATAGATGGCATTTTCCTTATTACCCGGTCCTTGTTTCCACACTTGAAGTTTTGGTTGGTGGTTAATGAATTTATTGCCAAGTATTCTTAAACAAGGGTCAGTGAAAAAGGGGAAGACCCTCAAAGAGATGGATTGATACAGTGACTGCAGTGATGGGCTCAGGCATAGCAGTGATTGTGGGGGTGGCACAGGACCAGGCCATTCTGTTGTACATAGGGTCACCGTGAATCAAAACCAACTCAATAGCACCTAACTATTTTTAAATGAACTATTTTTGGTTATGTTTATATAGTGCTGTTATTGTCTTGTTTCTTATGGCTCTACCTCTTCAATTCACATTTTCTTTATGCTGCATTCTGTGGTGTGTACCCTGATAAGATCGCCAAGTGTTTGTTTAGTCACCTCATCTCCATTTAAGTACATTAAAGTATTTAAGTATTCCCCTGTCTTAACATAAACTATAACCAAAATTGTATGTTACCAAAGTAACATAGAGCACCTACCTCTTCCTTTTGCACTGGTTGACTAGTTCTTAACACAAGAGTGATCTTGTTTCATTCCTGTGTTTAACATGAGGTGCTTATTTGAGATTCAAATCAAATATTACTCAGCAAATCTGTGTAACAGCTATAAGATGCCATATTCTATATATGTCTTTAAAGATGAATTTTTATTTCTGTCTTTTTGAATATAGAACTTGATAAACACTCTGTTTTCTAAAAGTATTTTTAATTGCATAATGAAATTCCTTAGGGCAAATTATGGAACATGATTTTAGCTTCTTCATACTTAGTAGCAGTATATTAAGTAATTAGAGTCACAGAATTTAAGAGCTTGAAGGATACATTTTCTGTGTTAGGCAGTTAGGGAACTGAGGCCAGGAGATGAAATTACTTGCCCTGGTCACATACCTATGGCAGGGACAAGATTAGAATCCGAGTCTCTTAATTTCCATCCACTTGCTTTTACTGTCACAACTATTCTAGCTTTACAAAATAGTCTCTCAGTGCAGATATCTGTGCAAGAATCCATAGGACAGCTAGAATCTATTGGATTGTTATCAGGAGTGCATATAATGTCAAAATACTATATGAAGGTTTTGATTGTTGTTCACATTAATATTTAGATTCTAGTATTTAACTCAGCTCACATGGTCTGTTCTGCCTTATGAGCCTAAGGCCACTTTGTGATCCAGGGGTATATATTCAGATTCCCTCAGATTTACCATTAAGTCAGTGGGGAGCATATTAAAATAGTTAGCATGGAGTAGTTAATTAAAAATTTTTTAAAAAATACTTTTTTGATACTCCTAAATGAGGTGTCTTTTATATTATGATATTTTCTATTTAAGACTTAAAATATCTTGAATGAAGAAAGCGTCTTAGCTTTTGAGCTGTGATTTAAAAGAATGTGAAAGCAAACTGCTCAATATTGCCACGCCACTGTAAACTTTGAAGATCTTGGAAAGATATAAACCTAGAGCCTATCGGCATATGTAAAAATAATTATGTACTGTTTCAACTTCCATTACTTTAGACTATATCTAAAAAAATGTTTTTCAAAGAAATGTATATGACAAAAATAGAGGAATGGAAATCTCTGATTTAGCCAAATTAAGAATAAGAATTATTTTATGTTTCTTTAGCTCTGATGTGAATTGCTTTTTGGAGTGAATGGGTTTTCTCAAAAAAATCCTTCAGTAGTCCTTGTATTTCAAGTTGTAATAAATAACTATCATTTTTTAAGAATTTAGCAGGATGGCTAAAATTCCTAATTATTTTAAAACAATACATTGAAATAAACATAATTTAGAAAGAGATTCCAGATTTATATTTAAAAATAAGTACCTTTTATTATCAAAATAAAGTATTTGGTTTTCATTGATTTAAGTGTGTATTCTAGGAAAAAAACAGTATGTTAATGTCCTTAGAAATTTTTTTAGACTGTTTGCCTTCTCTTTTATATTCTGATCATCAAAATGTATAAATGGTAGGAATTTTGTGTTGAGCATTCATGGATTAAATTATTTCTTCATCTAAATCAAAAGCTGATACAGAAAATTGTCAGGGTTTCCCTCCCAAAAAATGATTTTGTTGCTATGTGCACATAAATGCATATACGTATAAAAATGTTTGTAGTTTAATTTCCCAGGAAATATTCTGATATGAGGTATGAAGAGGTTATGTTTGTTTTGTGAAAGGTGTTTGTTAAGTCTGGAGATGTGAATATTTATTAGTGTCAGATAAGTTTTACTTCATACTAAAAGAGATCAGCACATTCACAGATAGATGATCCTAATAACTTTTCCCTTTATAATTCCCTAGACCTCATGAATGATAATCTTTTATAGTGACAAATATAGTTGCTTAGTACTTCCACAAGAGGGAGTATTGCATAATTTCATAACTAACATAAGTTTTATATTTAATGTTGTAACTAAAATAATTTTCAGGTGAGCTACAAGATTAGTTAAGTTTGTCTTGGAACTTTTTCTCATTTTAATATGTAATGAAGGTTCTGCTCTCTAACATTTCATATACATTCAATATAAATTTTTCCATGATATATTTTAAATGCCTTAGTATTATTAATGTTACTATCAAATAAGCCTAATTATATAAAATTAAGTTTAGTTTTATATGTGATTTTAGCTAAGCAGAATAAAATTCAAGAGGAAAAAGTAAAAATATTCTTCAGCATTTCCCAGAGATAGAAATAAAAATAACTGTCATTCCATGAGAAATTAAAAAAAAAAAGCTTTGTGTTTTTAATAGCCTAATTAGAAATTAAATTAGAGATGTAAAAAAGAGAGATCTTCTAACTTGTAATTATAAAGCACTTGTGCAGTTTGAACTCTGGGAGTCTTAACACTGTGATTTTAGCAAGTCAAATCACGTGGCCTGTTTGATCTCCGTGAATTGAAGAATGGGGCCACTCCTGTCTAAGATCATTCTAGTACTAAAATAACAAGAAATAAGAAGGTTTGTGGAAAGTTAAAAACGTTCTTAAAGTGTTTTCTACATTAACTAGTAGATTTTAAGTAATTTCAGATAAAATTTACTTGCTACAGTTTAGAAGCAAAAATCAAGAAAGTAAAAAGATTTGAAAGAAGTTCTTTTTTTAAAAAAAAGTAAACAAGTTAGAGGTCCTGGCATTTAATTCCCCTTTCCCAGTCCCCTTTATGCTAATTGTCATCATTTTACCCAATCTCAGCTTTACACTATGCTATTACATAAACTAAGAGGGCTGAGGTCACTTGAGCTTTGCTTCATAGCACACGATGTATGATTTGTTTTCCATTGGTAAAGACATTCCTTGGTGACTTAAAGATTAATCATTTTTGTTTCTCTGGTGTACCCTACTTTTCTTATGTTTTCATGTTTTATCTTGTCACTCTCCCCTTGCTTATAAGAGAACAAACCTAAAATTATCTTTCCATTTTTTAAATATGCTTTTTTCCTTTGGTTTTCTTTTCACAAGAAAGCATTAGAAAATTGCTATTCTTACCATCTTCTAGATCGACTTCTGAAAATAGATGGAAAGTTTATGAATTTCTTTTAAAAAGGAAGTTTTACTTGTTTCCATCTTAAATGTAGTTGTTTTCCAATTCTAAGATTCAGACTACAGTAGACCCCAATTCACAACATATTTGAGTTATGACAAACTACATTTACAACTGTCTATTTTGTTAGGGTTTTTTGGGGACAGGGTACATCTTATCATATACGTGAGTGTTACATACAGTGTTATAGCACATACTTTGCTGATGTTACCATTATTATGCCAACCACCAAAGACAAAAACTTGGATTAATAAAGATACTAATAATAAGGGCAATAATAAACCAAAAACACCAAACTCACTACCATCGAGTTGATTTCAACTCATAGCGACCCCCTTCAGGTTTCTGAGGCAGTAAATCTTTATGGAAGTAGATTGCCCAGTCTTCCTTCCATGGCTGCTGGGCTTGAACCGCCAACCTTCTGGTTAGCAGTAAAATACCTTAGGCACTATGCCACCAGAGCTTATAATGAAAAAATAAGAAAAAAAAAAGAAGTATTCAACTTATATCAGAAACGACTTACGGAGTCATGGAACAGAACCCAGTCATAAGACAGGGACTCTCTATGTATTTTCACCTGATATTTAACATACATTAATAGCACTTGGTACTCAATTTCTTGTTCTGCTTTCATGTACTCTGCCACTTATAAAATATATCCATTGATGCCATTCTTGTTAAATTACCTATAAATTAACTACTTTAGTTCCATCATACTTTCTTATGTTTTCATATCTTCTGCAATTTATTAAAACTCTATTACTGGCTTTCTTTCCAAACAATTTTCAGTTACAGGAATAGTGATCTTAATTTTCCTAATTAAAAACTAGGACATTTCATCTAATAAATGATCTTTTACTTATTTATAAATTTGCTTTTATGGAAAATATTGTAAGGCATGAAAATGAATATACATTTAGCATGTGATTAAATGCCTGCATTGAAAGTACAGATCTGGCATTCATTTACCACATTCCTAATTTTTTTCCTATCCCTTTTTCTTTTGCTCTTGAACTTTAATTAATGTAATAAAATATACACATGTAAAAACATAATTTTTTTCTTTTATAAATAAGAATTCTGAGTTTGTTATGTTTAAGTCTCAGGATCAGTTCAGTTCATGGAAGTTTTAAAGTGTTAAAAATGAGTAGAATCAGAAATTACACTTTAGCCCCTCTTCAAAAAATCTATGGTTTATTACCTGCAATTCTCTATATGGATTTGCATGCACTTTTACAGAAATCCTTGAGCTTTCTGCATATGCTCATTCTCTCGTAACCATGAATCTAGTTCCAAGTGTCAGGAATTAGGAATAGGATCCAACATAAAGGGTGTGAATCAGGACAAATGGTGGGTAGACACCCATAGTGTATTCCTAATTTTAGATTTCTCTGTTTTTTAAGCCAACTCTAGTAGCAATTTATGTAACTTTTATCTGAATGCTATTCAGCCTTAGAGAGCCCTGGCCCTACCCCCACTCCCACCCCAAATGTTGCTTTGGGATAAAAAGTATAAAATTCTAGTGGAGTAGGATAAAATAATTCTGAATTTAACCAGCCTGCATGGCCTAGGGTGAGTTTGTGTGTGTGAGAATAAGAATGAGAAAAAAAAAAATTCTTCTAGTATTAACGGTTTTAACTTATTTTACCAGATATTAAGCTTTTATCACTTGAACCACTAAAAACATCCATATGTCTTTGTAGATTTTTCCTCATTTTAGAAAAGTAAATGCTTTGTATCCAGGAATTCATTCATTTATTTTAAAAATATTTATTAAACACCTATTGGCCAGATACTCAGCTAAATGCTTGGTATACGTGACCACTCATTAGACATACCTAGTTCCTGCCCTCATGAAGTTTACCGTGAAATAACCATTGTCTCCCTGTTTTATCTTGTATGTTTGAGTCTCTTATTAAGAGTAGAAGTGAACTGTCTGCTATGTCTTCTGATTTTTCAGATGTGTCACCAATCCCATTTTAAAACTGTCTTTATTAACTTTAAAGAAGAAAGTGATTTCCACTTTCTTTAATGTGGCTATTTACAGTATCCTCTGTGTTTGTGAAAATAACTTGTAGAGATCTGCTTCTTATAGGTTATTATGCCATTGTCTATTTTCACCATATGCTTTCAGTGTCAAAACAGCAGAGAGTTGTACTGAAGATGCTTTGTTGTGTTTTGTTTTTTTTTTTACCATGTAAAAAGATTTTTTCCAACCATAGCATAACAGGATGTTGAATGACAGAGGTAATGTTATTTTCCTGCCATAAAGGCATAATTTCCACAGCAGGAATTATGCACATTTGTATGTTGGGAAAAGAGAATTTTTACCATCTCCATGTTGAAATTCCATGTGGCATGAAGAAATCTTTTCCCTTGTTTTTATTTCTGTTTTATTGTGGCTGTCTTTTTTTTTAAAAAAAAAAATCAACATTTTCACTCAGATGAGAATAAATATTTGCAATTAAAAGGTAACCAAGTTAAATGTTTATTAATAGAGCTTGCTTAGTTGTTTATCATTAGTGAAATTTTTCATTTGAATGTCTGTTTACCATGCTAGAGCAAACATAGTCTTTCAATTGTTTTTAATTATTCATTGTTTTAATTTCACCAAAGTGTAATGTACCTATCTTTAAGGAATAGTAGACATAAGATTTTTGTGAGGTATGTGTATGTCAGTTATTGAAATTGTGCTGTGTGTACTTTCATGGTGTTCTTGAAATCATGATTTTTTTTATCTCCTTGAAAAGATAACATAATAATTCTTCTTTTAATAATTAAACTAATTTAGTAAATTCAAGATGGAGGCGCTTTCCTACTGATTATGCTTCCACCTCAGAAGATGAATTTGGATCAAACCGTAATTCCCCTAAACATACCCGTCTACGTACTTCTCCAGCCCTGAAAACCACTCGATTGCAGAGCACTGGATCAACAATGCCTACTAGTTCTTCATTCAAACATCGGATCAAAGAACAGGAAGACTACATCCGAGATTGGACTGCTCATCGAGAAGAGATAGCGAGGTTGGTGTTAATGGATTATCTTTAAGAGTTGACACTTTTTGCCATTTCAATTTGGTTAGTTTAGCTTTTACTTGATTTGTACTGACAGTCCAAGAAATGAAACCAGCTGGTAATTATGCTGTCAGTTTTGTATGTAGGTACATTCCATCCAGCATTTATCATTTTTTTTTTTTAAATGGCAGTGCTACTAAAAATGTTAGAGTTATTATTATTTGGTTTTTTTCCCTTCCCCTATCATTTATTTCTAGTAGATATACTGATGAGTTAGTAAAATTATTGAAAAGTAGTCAGTATAAGCTCTATGTAATTAACAATTATGGATGTAAATTACTATTCTTAACTTCCAAATAGGTAATAGTGTACTTGTTAGAGATGTGTTGCTAATGTTTTCTGGGGAGAATTAGAATAGGCAGATTTTTACTTGTACTTTTATGAATTCCTTAATTATACTTAGTTCAAATTTTTATCTTTAATTAAATCAAAATATGCTTGTTTTGAATAGTAAGTCAGGTTATATAAATAAATAAAATTTGTGCTCCAGATGGAATTTTTAATTAATAACATATGGTTGAACATTTAAGAGAGATTATGCTCAAACAAATGTTAGAGTAGTTAAAATGTTTTCTTAAAAATGGTTTATAAGCTGTTAAATTTTATTGAGGTAATATGATATTTTTATGTACCTGAGTGGTGCAAACAATTAAGCATTCAGACGCTAACTGAAAGGTTGACAGTTTGAATCTTTCCAGAAGCACCTTGGAAGAGATGCCCAGAGATCTGTTTCTAAAAAGTCACCCATGGAAAACCCTGTGGAGCACAGTTCTTCCCTGATACTCATAGGGTTGCCATGAGTAGGAATTGACTTGACTCACAGGAAGTTGCCATGAGTTAACAACTCAGTGGCAGCTGGTGCTTTATGTCATGTTTTAGAGATTACCTAAAGTTTTCATCATATACATGCTAAAATTATTTCTGCCTTCATTATACTTTGAGTTTTATGCTTTGTGACATTATTAAAGGACTTCTATATAATAGTCCATAGATACTTTAAAAATAAGTTTTGACCATAGTTTGTTTAATCAGTGTTTATCTGTTTTTTTCCCTTCCTCTCTTGACTTCTGTGAATTATGTTTTTTCTTGTTCATCTTCACCTGCTAGAGCAGCTGGTGGGTTCAAACAGCCAGGCTTTTGGTTAATATCTAAATGCTACAACTACTGTACCACCAGAACTCCTTCTTGTTTATTAGTTAGTATAATATTTTTGTTGTTGTTGTTGTTGCTTTTAATGACTATCCACTTGGAATGGCTTTTCTTGGTGAAAATGTACTTCTGGTGCCATGAAAATATTTTTCTTGTACCATATAAATAGCTTTTTATGGGAGTAATTGTTGAAGCATTTTAAACCAATTATTCTAGTTAGAACCAAAAAACCAGACTCAACTGCCATCGAGTTGAATCCAACTCATAGCCACCCCTCCTTGGGTTTCTGAGGCAGTATCACTACAGAAGTAGATTGCCCAGTCTTCCTTCCGAGGAATGGCTGGTGGATTTGAACCACCAGCCTTCTGGTTAGCAGTCAAATGCCTTAGGCACTATGCCACCAGAGCTCCTATTCTAGTTAGAAGAGGGATATATATATATATATATATATATATTCTTTTGGGACTGTGGTTCATTATGGGCTCACAAAATGCCTGTAGTGAGAGAATTTTGAACATTTTTTTGTTAATCTGGACACACTTGGCAACAGCAAGCTTTGCTCTTGTCTCATCCTTTTCCTTATCCTGTGGAGAAGATGAGATATCCAGTTGCATACTTCAGGTGGCACCTGAGGGAACTAACTAAAGTGTATTTCTGTCTCCTCTCAGTGGCCACCCCTCTCAAACTCTCTACCCTAAAGTAGAAAGACCAAAAACTTTAGTCTTCTGAGTCAAACCCTCTTCCCTTCTCCCAAATAGAAAAGATTGTAATGCAGAGGGAATAGGGACTGCACATTATATTTTTCACTGGGTTCTATTTTGTGATTATGCAAGAATCGAAGGCCGAGCCATTTAGTCTGTAATGATTTTATGCTTTTTTCCCTTAGTTTATCAGTAGCATTGTTCTAATAAAGATGGCTGTGAATCACCAACTAAATAAAATGTGATAATTTTATTTCTTTAAGGGGGTTAACCCTATAAGTCACTTTTAAAAAAACATGCTGAGGGCATTATTTATTAGCATCATAAGTCAAGATACTTTTACTTGGAAAATGTCATAATGAATTTTAATTTATTACAAAAATTCTTTTATTCTTTGGCATATTCTTCTTGTTTTCAATTTTTAGAGCTATACTACTTAATCAGCACTCTTTAAATCTGTATGCAGTAATTATTTACCTGCATTTAAACTTAAAGCACAAAAACAGGATCCATCAGGAATAAAAAATATAAAAGAAAGTATAGTGTATTTGATCTTTCAGTTTGAAGAAGAAACCTTTGTTCCAGGGACACCTGATACATGTAGTTTCTGCCTCAGTTTCTCTAGTATTATGTAGGTATAGATTTTCTCTGTTAATAATTTGATAGATTATATTGATTATATGAATATTAGTGTAAACAAAGCTACAATGCTACCTTTACAAATGGCCAAATAAAATACATTTAACACAAAAATTGTACAATATTCTATTGTATAATTCCCATTTGAATTAGAAGGCATTTAAAGATCTTTGGTGTGTTAGACGTATTATTACACATACCATTATACCATTAAAATGCTTTTTTAAGAGAGAATTTTAGTTAACAGAGTATTTTATTTTATTTCAAAGTTTGAACAGTTGTTCAGGAGAGAATTAAAGGATAAAGACAACATCATATTTTACTTTAACGTTGGCTGAAAGTATTATTTGCAAAGGTGGTGTCCTATGGCTGTATATACTTCTGCAGTCCTGCTTTGAATCAAATTTATATATGCATAAACTCTTTACATATACTGTACATACATATAGTCCCCATCACCTCAACAAAGGTATTTTTAGCAGCGCCCTAAGAGCATATCATAGTGTTTTAGTCCTAATGGACTGTGAAGATAACTTGACGTGGGTATCCTGAGAGAGAGTTCACAGTCGAATCAAAGAAGCAGAGACAATGTGTAACAGATAAAATGCAGACTCCTATAACAGAAGTTTAAAAGATTATGAAGTTTTGCTTGAGTATAGGATGTGAAAGCATATAGTCAATAGATAACCAAACTGAAGGGAGAACAGAGCTACCTAAAGAGTGAGAAACTGAATGCCAGTTAAGGAGTGTGCATATTATTTTATCTGCATTGGTGAACCATTGAAGACTTTTTTAGCAGAGGATAGCTCTAGATATCTGTTAAATAATTAAAAAATTACTGAAGGCATTGTGTAGAATTGTTTGAGAGAGAAGAGAACCTATAGAGAGACTACTTAGTGATCTATTCAAAAGGTAAGGTACATGGTTTTGAAGACCTGAGATAAGATGATGATAATGAGGATATCAATGAATGAATGAACAAGAGAGAGATGGGCATTTAACAATTGACAACGTTTGATGACTGCCAGAATGTGAGGAATAACACCGAATTTTAAGTGATTCTATGGTTGACCAAATATTAGATCAGTGATGCCACTGATCAATGTAAGCAATACAAGGAGAAAGAAGACAAGTTCTATTTTAAATATCTATAGTGCCTAAGGCACTTGACTGCTAACCAGAGGGCTGGTGGTTCAAACCCACCAGCCACTCCTCAGAAGGAAGGTCAGGCAATCTACTTCCATAGTGATACTTCCTCGGCAACCCAAGGACGGGTTGCTATGAGTCGGGTCCCACTTGATGGCACATAACAACAACAGCAACATATTTAAGATACTTAAGGGACACCCATTTGAAAAAGCCTGGCAGGCAGATGAATTGCAGCTCTGAAATATAGGAAGATGATTAGAGCTAGATGCATAATTGTAGGAGTCATTCACAAAGATAAAATAATTGGAACTCTGATAGTAAATATCACCAGGGAATGAACTGAGACTACTACTACACTCTGAAGGATAACCTACATGATAGGAATGCAATATAGCAGAATAGCCAAGAGAATACATTCTAGAATCAGACTACCTAGATTCAAACCACAACTGTACCACAAGGTCTCTGTGATCCTTGACAAGTTTACTTTAATGGTCCCCTCTACAAAATGGGTATAATAATAGGGCCAACTTGAGACACTTGACATATAGGACACTATCAATAATTGTTAGTTGTTTAAAGGTGGTGCAGAGAAAACAGTGGTGTGTGTGTGTGTGTATAAACCAAACAAACCAAACTCACTGCCAAGTCAATTCTGACTCATAGTGACCCCCATTGGGTTTCCAAGGTGGTCAGTCTTCATGGAAGTAAATTGCCCCATCTTCCTTCCACAAAGTGGGTGGTAGGTTTGAACCACCAATTTTCTGGTTAGCAGTCAAATGCCTTAGGCACTGCACCACCAGAGCTCCTTGTATGTGTGTACATATATTCAAATATAATTAGAACTTTATTTTGACTTTGTTTTTTGTACATCTGATAAATTTAAATAGTGATGTGACTAGAATTTCAGAATCAACATTAAGTTCCTACAGTTTATAGTGTACTTTCCTATGCTTATGCTATTTGTGTATCAGAATTCTAACCCAGATTTTGTTTACATTTTCAAACCAAACTCAGTAATTAATTTTTTTTCCTAATAATAAGAGCACTGATCTACATATGATCCTCAGCCTAAATGGCCATGAGACCAGAAGAAGTAGATGGTGCCCAGCTACCACAGTCAACACTGGAGGAGGATCTGTGTAGGAGATCCTGGATGGAGTGGGAGAACAATGTGGAACAAAACTCAAAATTATTTAAAAAAAAAAAAAAAGACACCAGATTTCCTGGTCTGATAGAGCCTGATGAGACCCCCGAGACTGTGGCCCCTAGCTGTCCTTCAGGTCTGGATTTGAACTCACTCCTGTGGCTTCCAGCCAAATAATAGACAGGCATATGGGCTGAAAGTTTACTGGATATACTCCTTGGAGAGATCCAATCATGGGAGAACAGAAGAGCAGTGTATGCACAGGGAGACAGCTCAGGCTACCGGAGTGCATTGGAGGGAAGGACACAGGGAAGAGGAAACTATCAGGAAGAAGTGGGAAGATAGCTGTTACATTGTGGGGAATTGGCAGTCAATATTATGAGACAAAATGTATGTGAACTGCTGTATAGAAAATGAATTTACTCTGTAAACTTTCACCCAAATCACAATAAAACTTTTTTTTAAAAAAAAGGTCCATAAGTAGTTTTCTATTTTAAAAATATTGTTAAATAGATGTGTCACAGAACACCACCAGTCCCGTTTCCTCATTTGATTGGCCCCAAAGTAAAGTCACATGGCTTTTCAAGACAAGATGGAAAAGACTTTTATTATTACTCTTTTACACATTTTTATTAGTGAAATTCAAATAAAAAGAATATTGATCAAGTATATTTTAAAATATAACTGTGGATTGTACTTTTCAAGCCTCAAGTTAGGAATGTGTGTTCATCTTAACAGTAAACAAAAAAAATTGCTTATTTTCAGTCAAAACACATTTTAGTATACATCACTAAAAGCCTTGTGATTTTTTTGTTTAGTTTAGCTCTCTTTGAAAAACAGTGATATCCAGTTTAACTTACTGACCAAAATTAATTGTGAATTTCTATTTAGTCTATAAGCTAATGAAACATTTTTATGTATTGCAGTCTGTTTTGGTAAGTAAGTCTTTAATTATGATATGACTGAGGGTAGTGTGTTTGGGGGTGCAGGTGGAGGTAGACTTTGATAAATACCAGAGTGTTTTTATTTTGGAGAAAAGAATGGGGATAAAAATTATTTTATCAAGGAAGAAGGTATATGTGCTAAATCAACTTAAAGACATGATCTGTTGGTTCATAATGGCTATAGTCTAGGCCCAGCCTGCTTCTGATGTTCTTTCTGTTGGGTTGCCAGATCCAAGCAAGATTAAGGGAATAAAATACCTGCCCACAAGTTCAAATACAATTCTTCTTTGGTTTCTGAATAGTTTTTCCAACTTTTCCTTGAACTTTGCTACTTCTGATCATACTCTGACCTAGGAGTGCCTTGTACTACTTCTGTGCAAACACTCTTATAATGAATAATAAATCTTATTTATTAAGTAAGGACAGCATTTTCCTGTCAGATGACTTCAGGCCACCATCTTTTAATTTATAAGACTTTGGAAATTGTGTGGTGCTCCACCTACCAATAACATAAATTTAAACCAAACCAAACCCACTGCCATCATGTTGAGTCCAACTCACAGCAGCCTTATAGGGCAGAGTTGGTTTCCAAGGCTGTGAATCTTTACAAGAGCAGACTACCTCATTTTTCTCCCATGGAGCAGCTAGTATTGAACAGCCAGTTAGCAGCCAAATGTTTTAATCACTATGCCACCAGGCTCCTTACACCACTCATTTAGTGAATGTTAACTGGTGCACAGCAGTGTTCTAGATCTTCAAAGTGATACTTTTACCATTACCTCTTTATTTATGATTTGCTCAATTTATCTGACACATACTCCTAAGTCTCGTTGTAAGACTTCTTCTACAGTTTAGCCGACTATAACTTAACTGTGGTGCTAAGCTAACATTTGGACTTGTTTTCTTGATAGTAATGGAAGGCCCATTGTTGTCATTTTCTTTTGTTTTTTAAAAATTAAATCCCTATTTATTTTCATATCCAGAAATAGATTTGATGTTACTTGATTGTTGGCTATGATTTTGTTGAAGATTTTTGCATCTATATTCATGAGTGATATTATCTGTAGTCTTCCTTTTTAGTGGTGTCTTTGTCTGGCTTTGGTATCAAGGTTATGCTTGCTTCATAAAATGAGTTTGGGAGGATTCCATCCTTTTTTATGTTCTGAAATAATTTGAGTAGGATTGGTGTCAGGTCTTCTCTGAACATTTGCTAGAATTCTCCAGAGAAACCATCTGGGCCAGGACTTTTTTTTGTTGGTAATTTTTTTTTTATGACTTGTTCAATTTCTTTCTGTTTTATGGGTCAGTTGAACTTTTCAACCTGAGTCTGTCTTAATTTAGGTAATTAGTGTGTTTCTAGAAATCTCTTCATTTCCTCTAGACTTTCAAACTTGTTAGAGTACAGTTCCTTTTTATTTTATTTGGTTCTGTTGTGATGTTGCCCAATTTGTGTCTTACTCATGTTAGATGTCTCCCTCTTTTCCTTTATTAAGTTTGCCAGTGGTTTGTCAATTTTATTAATGTTTTCAAAAAACCAACTTCTGGTCTTGTTGATTTTTTCTGTTGTCTTTCTATATTCTGTTTCATTTATTTCTGTTCAAATCATTTTTACTTCTTTACTTCTGGTGACTGAATTTTTTGCTGCTTTTTTTCCTAGTTTTTGGAGGAGATGTTGGGTTAAACTGTTAATTTTGGCTCTTTTATGATGTGTGCATTTATTGCGATAAATTAGCCTCTCTTTACTGCTTTTGCTGGGTCTCAGATATTTTGGTATGGTGTGTTTTCCTTCTCATTTGATTCAAGGAAATTTTGAATTTCATTTTTTATTCCTTTCATTATGCAGTCGTTTTCAAGGAGGGTGTTGTTACTCACTTTCCATGTGTTTGCTCTTTTTCCATTGATCTTCCTATTGTTAATTTCTAATTTTATAGCATTGTGATCTGAGAAGATGCTTTGCAGTATTTCAGTGTTTTTAAACTTATTGAGGCTTGTTTTGTGGCCTAATATATGGTCTATCCTGGAGAATGTTCCTTGTGCACTTGAAAAAAAATGTATATTATGCTACTCTTGAATAAAGTGCTCTGTAGATGTCTGTAAGGTCAAGTTGGTGAAGTGTATTGTTTACTTCTTCTGTGTCTTTGTTGAGTTTCTTTCCAGTTCTATCTTTCGTTGAAAATGATGTATTAAAGTCACATAGTGCCTAAGGCATTTGACTGCTAACCAGAAGGCTGGCAGCTCAAACCCACCAGCCGCTTCTTGGAAGGAAGATTGGGCAATCTACTTCTGTAGAGATACCACCTTGGAAACCCAAGGAGGAGTCACTATGTGTCGAATCAACTCAACAGCAGTCATATGTTTGTCTTTTTCATTCTATTAAAGTCTGATTTATGTACTTTGGGGCTCCTTCACTGGGTGCATAGATATTAATTATGGTTATGTCCTCTTGTTCAGTTGATCCTTTAATCATTATATAATGTCCATCCTTGTCTCTTATGATGGTTTTTGTCTTAAAGTAAATTTTATCAGAAATTAATATTGCCACTCCTGCCCCTTTTTGATTGTTATTTACTTGATACATCTTTTTCCAACCTTTGAGCTTTAGTCTGTTTTTTTCTTTGTCTCTAAAGTGTGTCTCTTGTAGACAACATATTGATGGGTTACCTAGTCTGTAACTCTTCATCTCTTGAGTGGTGCATTTAATCCATTGACATTCCGTGTAATTATTGACAAGTATGCATTTGTTGCTCTCATTTTGTTATCTGGGTTTTTTTGTTTTGTTTTTGTTTTTGTTTTTTGTGGTGTTGCTGATTTCTTTGTTCCATGTAATTTTCTGGTCAAGGGAGCTCATTTTGTTTATGAATTATATTATTTCCTTTGTTACTGTTGTTTTAGTAGTTGCAAATTATTTGTGCTTGTCCTCTTTTTTATTATGATGCAAAGGTTTATCATTTTTCTTTGAGGTTCCCCTGTGATTTATAATTTTGTCCCTGAGTTTAGAATAGTCCATTCTGTCTTGCAGTTGTCTTCACTTCCTCACCATTTAGAAGTTCTGTAACTACCCTGTTTTTTCCATCTTTCTGTTTTGTAATTTTCCTCATTTTCTAATTGATGTCTCTGGTTCCCTGTTTACAATCTCATAATAAGCTTATTTATTTTGGATACTTCTATAACTGAATTGGTTTCTGGGTTGTGTCACTTTGTGTGTTATATGTCAGTTGTTGTTTGGTGTTATTGACTCTCTTTCCAAAGGCTGGGGCCTTTTAGCATCTCTCGTAGGGTTGGTCTGGTTTTAACAAATTCCCTTAATTTCTGCTTATCTGGAAATGTCCTAATTTCACCATCATATTATAGGGACAGTTTTTCTGGGTATATAATTCTTAGTTAGAAATTTTTCTCTTTCAGGATTTTAAATATACCATCTCATTGCTTAGTCTTACTGGTTGTTCTTTGTATATAACTTTTCCTTTTACCCATGCTGTTTTCAGGATTCTTTCTTTGTATTTGGTTTTGGTGAGTTTGATGATGATAAGTCTTGGTGATTTTCTTTTGGGGTCTATCCTGCTTGGGGTTTATTGGACTTCTTGAATGGATATATTCTCATACTGCCTCAGAAACCCAAAAAGGGGTCGCTATGACTCAACGGCACATAACAACATCAACAACATCTTTCATCATATCAGGGAAATTCTCTTTGAACAAATCATCTACTGTTTTCTCTGTGGTTTTATTTGTCTCTTCCTGCCCTGGAATTTCTATTACATGTAGGTTATTTCTTTCAATGGTATCCCACATGAACCTTAGGCTTTCTTCATTTTGTTTTGATCTTTTTCTGATTGATCCCTTTCCAAAGAAGTATTGAGATATTTGTCTTCCATCTCACTAATTCTGTTTTCCATTGATTAGACTCTACTCCTTTGCCCTTTAAATGTATTACCCATTTCTGAAAATTTAGTATTAATCTGGATTTCTATCTGTAGATTTTGTATCATTTCTAATTTTTCATTTATTTTGTCATTTTGTTCTTGTATTTTATTCTGTAATTGTTCTAGGGTTTTGTCTGTGTTTTCCTTAATTTTGTCATTGTTTTCCTTGGTCTCTCCTTGATCCACTGAAGGTGCTAAATATAATTCCTTTAAATTCCTTTTCAGGGAGTTCCAATGCTTCTGCTTCCTCAGGGATGTGTTTTGGACCTCTGTCCTGGTCCCTTTTTTCTACTGTTTTATCTTGCTTCTTTGTGTGGACTATGATGGTCTAATGTCTCTGAGACATTGTGGCTTTGTTGTATTTATATTTAATTGGTGATTGTATGTTGGAATGATTTGCCCAAAATTTTTGTTTTCTTTGTTTTGTTTGGATGTGTCTGAGTAAGTAGGGTACTGTGCTTCTGTATTTGCTAGTTGACAGCACTTGTGCACTCACCACTTGTCTCCTGGTGAGTGTGATGGAGAATGAGAGTAGCTGCACAGATCTCTTTTAACTGTTTGTGAAGAGCAGTTAATGGTCAGTCAAGCTTGTATTAGTGGTCGTGTGTCATTGGCCAGTTGGTGCAAAAGCAAGTGGTGGCCCTCTCAGTAGGTGGAATTGCAGAAGGTGTGGTATGGGTGCGTCATTTGGGTACATTTGCTGTCTCCCACTCAGACAAAAACAACAATCAAAAAACCACCAAAAAAGTAAAAGCAAGAGAACAAAAAACACATACTGCATAAATACATGGGAACAATCACCAAAAAGAGAAAGAAAGAAAGAAAGAAAGAAAGAGAAAAGGTAATAAATGAGATGAAATATTTAAAGAAATAGTTTAAAAATACAAAAGAAATAAGA
>NW_006921826.1:306986-357718 GCF_000298275.1 Orycteropus afer afer | reverse complement strand
TATCTGGGGAGGGGTGAATAAGAGAAAAGACAGTAAGAGAATAATGAAGAAAAAAATGGGAAAAATGCAAAAAGAAAACCAGGGATGGGGAGAACCATAAGAAAGAAAAATTGAGAACCAGGAAAAGGTAAGAGAGAAAACACCAAAAACTGGAGCCTGGGAAAGGAAGAAGAAAAAAATAAAACCTAAAATGGAAGAAGAAGGGGGAAGGAAAAAAAAAAGCAATTCAAAAATAAAGAAGAAAACAAATCTGGGGGTAGAGCAGGGCACCTAGGCTCCATCAGAGCAAACAGACTGGGATGGAATTCCTGCCGGCCCAGAAAGTGGGTAGAGGTGAGGGATAGTTGCACCTCCATTCACCAAGAGGGTGTGGGGTATAAGAGTAACAAGGGTACTGTCTCACCTTCCCCATCCTCAGCCACCAGTATGCCCATGCTGCCCTCAGCAAGTGGAGCCTATTCTTAGGTGCCTGGAATCTGAGAGAACATTGTTGCTTTAAATATCCAAAATGGTCGAACCTCTTGTAAACATTCAAAATGGCTGTGCCCTCCAGACAGGCAAAAGTCCACCACTCCGTTTGTCTCCTTATAAGCTGTTTGCCTTTTTAGTCATCAGTCACCAGTGTAGTCCTCCATGCAGTCTTTGGCAAACAGGGCTGATTTTTAGGTTAATCCTTACATCCTAACTCAAACAAACAAAACTCAGTGCTATTGAGTTGATTCTGACTCATAGCCATTTGAGTTTCTGAGGCAGTAAATCTCTACAGAAGTAGATTGGCCAGTCTTTCTTCTGCAGATTGGCTGGTGGGTTTGAACCACCAGCCTTCTCATTAGCAGTCCGATGCCTTAGGCACTATGCCACCAGAGCTCCTTTAGGTCCTAACACCACTTGGAAATATCCAAACTGTCTGTGCTGTCTGGATGGCCAACAGTCAACAACTCCATTTATCTCCTTATTCACTGTTTTCATACAGATTCCTCTGCTAGTGGGAGTTTAGTCCACGTCTGTATCCTTCCTTTCAACACTCAGAGCTCCAGGATTATGTTCTATACCTGTGTTAATTCGTTCCTCTTTTCTTTGTTGAAGAGGATCCGTGTAGTTTGTCTGCCTATTCTTCCATCTTACCAGAACCCCTTTTTTGACTCCTCCTTGAGAAGGAACTCCTGGTCTGCTGGAGTTCCTTTCTGTGTGATTCTCAAGACAGTCTGCTCACTGTTAGGATTTTGAAGCTAGTGTACCCCATTAGTAGCCCATCAGTTACTTTTTTCCATTAATATCAAGGAAAACTTGATTCTAATGGTTTATAAGTATGTGTTTTGGAACTCTAGTTACATGGAAAAAAATTTGGAACTTAATATGCCATTAAAAAGACAAAGCAGATTTTATCTTTTTATAGTTAATTTAAAACCTAAAAGAGTGTTGGCAGTTTGAATCAATAAAATCTGAAATTTTGCTTCTGTTATGGTGGGTCACAGTTGCAAATATTGTATGGTTAATAAGGCATACATTTTACTGGGACTCAAATTTTCAATATTTCCTTCAAAGTTTTAATATTCCCAAAACATATCATTTATATATTTTTCCTGCATATAATCCTTCAGTGAAAAATAACACTTAAATGATTTAAAGAAGAGTGAAACTACTGAGGTAGTTTACATAAGAAAATCATAAACTTCATGATTTAAAGTGCCCTCTCTGTTATTTTGTCATTTCATAAATAATGTATACTTGAATTTTTGAAATTGGTCCTGACACTAAGGAAGACGTACTAGCCCTAATGTTATAGAACTTAACCTTTAATTTACATTTTGTTCACTAGAAACTATTGTACTACCCCAAATTTTTAATAAAGTAAATGAAATTAAACATAAAATTTATTACATTTTTTAATTTAATTTTTACTGATATTTCAGAGGAAGCAGATAGGTGATTCACAAATGAGCTCAAAACATTTTAGTGTTTCCTTTTCCAGCAGATTTGGAAGGGGTAAAGAATGAGAACAGGAAGAGGGTGTGGTGGACTTGGAGTTTAAGGATCACAGGTATAGGAGATCAAAGAAACATAGTATTGTAAAATATTCCAATAAGCATTATCTAGAAGAATTATAAAATTAATATGAAAACTTGAAGCTATTTTTAACAGCTATATGAATAGAGCTATACTCTATATTGAATGATAAATGTGGTATTTCAACTTTGGATTTCTTTATAATTTTATTTGCTTTTTAGAATTCCTGACGGGAGGTCTGGTAGCATAGTGCCTAAGACACTTGACTGCTAACCAGAAGGCTGGCAGTTCAAACCCACCAGCCACTCCTCGGAAGGAAGATGGAGCAATCTACTTCCGTAGTGATACTGCCTCGGAAACCCAAGGAGGGGTCGCTATGAATCATGGCCAACTCAATGGCACATAACACCAACAATGCTAGGTTTTAAGGAGCACTGATAGTATAGCTCAACTCCTAACCAAAAGGTTGTCAATTCAAACCCACCTGGTGGCTCTGCAGGAGAAAAAAGACCTTGCACTCTGCTCTTGTAAAGATTAAATACTAAGAAGCCCTATGAAGTAGTTGTACTCTGTCATATGAGATCACTATGAATTGGAATCTTCTTGAGAGCACACAGCAATAATACTGGTTTTAGTATGTGCTAATAGGATTTTTCATCAATATGGATTTAAATTAAATTAGTGGTTTGTACTGTTGGGTCAACTTTAGGAATTGCATGGGAAAAAAAACAGCTAGGAGATACATATATAAACAACAGATTACAAATTCAAAGAATGCTTTTTGGCTGCTCACTCACTGACTAAACAATGTATGTTGTGTATGCATTAAGAGATGTTCATTTTAGTATAATTTTTAGTGCATAACATGTCGAGATTGCTGTTGTCCTTGTTTTTTCTAATTTGTACTGCTTTTCATAAATATCAGAAGCTTCATTTTGTAAAATGTCTTCACAAAAAGTTTTAAATAAAGAAAAGTGGATTTATAGATAAATTCATGTTTATTTTATTTATTTATTTTATCTCATTAAGCTTGGTTAGTCTGTTTCTCATCTTGGTTTGTTTATTACAGGTAATGGTAAGAATTGAACATAGTATCTTAGGAACACTTTAAATCCTTTCTCAAAACAATCACATCAATAATTAGTTTAGAAAAAATTTACATATGTGTGTATAGAGATATATGTATACTTCATATATATGAATGAAAGTGTAAGATACAGCATGATATAATAAAGAGATCTAGTTATGCCACTTTTTAGTTGGGGCCTTGCCCCCAAAATAGTCACATAACCTCTCCTAAGCCTCATTTTCCTCATCTGTCAAATGAGATGATTTATACCTCTTTTACAGGGTAATTGTGAGAATTAAATGAGATGATGGATATAAACATTCTTTATAATGGTTGGGCACTCTTATGGTGTAGTGCCTAAGGCATTTGACTGCTAACTAGAAGGCTGGCAGTTCAAATCCACCAGCCACTCCTCAAAAGGAAGGTTGGGCAATTAATTTACTTCTATAGTGATACCACCTCTGAAACCCAAGGAGGGGTCACTATGAGTCAGATCTGACTTGATGGCAGTGGGTTAGGTTTGGTTTTTGGTTTATAATGGTGCTCAGCATATAATTGTATTCATTATATTATGACATAATGTTGCTTATTATATATCTAGTCTAAACTCCATAAAGGCAGAGATCCTATCCACTTTCACAACTTTCTAGCCCTGAAGGCGTAACACAGTGCCTGACACACAGTAAGGGCTAGTAAATATTTGTTGGTTTTCTTCCTACTTTCTTCTGTTGGTAAACAGAAGAGAGATTAACCTATCTGCCATTTGTTATAAACTGTATACAGTAAAATCTGCGAAAGCCAGAACCCATGTAAGGCGGAAACCAGCCAGAGAAGCAAAACTCAAATATTTTCTACTAACAGGAGAGATAGAAAAATGGTAAGCTTGCACCCTGTCAAAGATGGAAAAACTTGTGGGATCTGGAAAAACAAGGCAGTCCCACTGAGTTCCGGCTATCCCAGGTTTCACTGTATATTAATTGACCATAAATTGCTGCTTTTGGGCTATAGTTTCATTTTAGCCTCTGTTTTTAAAACTACAGCTAATTTTTTATGCAGTTACTACTTTCCTGAAAGTCTTTCAAATTCATATTTTGCATAAGTTAAAAATGTTACTTTGTACTTATTTTGGATTTTAAAGTTACAGAAGCTTTCACATGTACTTTTAAGAGCATTCTCTATGGAAGTAGCCAAATTGAGCTTGTGTGCAGTGGATGCATAACTTAGAAAGCTTTCAAGTCTTGTTGAATTGCAGTAACTTTTTTGAGAAAAGCAGGAATATCAGTGATAGATTATCTAAATCTCCCTCTTAAAAAAAAAAAAAAAAACAGTGCTAAAGGAAAAATTTCTATTTTCTTTTTCACTGATAATTATTTAGTTCTTTAGTCCATGTGGCTGAAAACACAACTGACCTCATGGAAATTAGCTCTAAACCTAGAATCTGGTCCTGCCAGACCAAAAGCTTGTGTGATTGACTGTTGGCAAATCACTCAACTTCTGAGAAAGTGTCTTCATTTTAAAAGTAAATAATCTAAGTCCTACCTCATAAGAAACTTGTGAGCCTCAGTTTGGTATTCTACAGTGTTTTTCCGTAGCATATAGTGCTATATCAGAGTTCTTAACTTTCTTGGTACCTTCAGTCTGGTAAAGCTTATGGACCCTTTCTCATAATAATATTTCAAAATGCATAAACATGAAATACTTAGGATTACAAAGGAGTCCAATTATATTGAAATATCATTATCAAAATGTTTTTAAAGTGATAATAATAATAGTAGTTCTTTATTAACATGTAAATAAAACTTGATTGCCATGTATTTAGTGACTGTACTAATTTTGAAGTAGTGATGAGTGTAAATGATGTTTTGAAGTACTCATAGCAACTATAATGTGATTTCTGTTGGTGACAAAAGTCACCACTATTCCTAGTACCAGTATGATTTATTGGCTATGTTTATAACTGAAAGAAATGCTAAAGTTCAGTTAGAGATGAAAATAAAATTGTGATTTTTTTTTTCTCATCCAAATTCATTGACCCCTTGAATTCTACCAGCTTCATGTTTAAGAACCCCTGTGTGGTATAGTGCCTAAGGCATTTGATGCTAACCAAAAAAAGGTTGGTGGTTTAAACTCACCAGCCACACTGCAGAAGGAAGGCTGAGCAATATACTTCGGTGAAGATGTACCGCCTTGGAAACCCAAAGGGGGTCGCTATGAGTCAGAATTGACGATGGCAATGAGGTTTTTTTTTTGGTTCAGTGGTCAATAAATGATTTTAAAATATGGTACAGCACTGTGTCAGTATATTTAAAATATTTTTCAAGGTGGTATCTTACAAATGATTCAGAGTTTCATTAGTATTTATTTGTGAAATTAAAGTTTAAGATTTTGAGTATCAAAATAGTAATAGCATTTCCAAAGTGTCTTAAGTTTTGACTTCTTCAATTTGATTTGCAGCTAATGTCATTGATTCTGTCATAAATGATTGTTTTCTAGAGCTGTTATTTAAAAGGGATTAAACTTCTTTTCTAACATTACTACCAGGATCAGCCAAGATCTTGCTCTCATTGCTCGGGAAATCAACGATGTAGCAGGAGAGATAGATTCAGTGACTTCATCAGGCACTGCCCCTAGTACCACAGTAAGCACTGCTGCCACCACCCCTGGCTCTGCCATAGACACTAGAGAAGAGGTAGGAGATCTTCATGGAGAAATGCATAAGGTTCTTTCTTTTCTTTATTTCTTTTGCTTTTAGCTTTTTGCTTAGTTTATTTTGGTTATATCCACCCTCCCTGTTTGCATGAAGCTCTGCATTTTCCAACTTTGCTTTAAAAAATTTATTTTCTGTTTGTGTAACAAAACTAGTAAAGGCTAACATTTGATCTACTATTAACATGAAACTGTAAAATTATTTAGATTACGCACTTTGAATTATAGGTCCATAGTTTCACTTAAAATATAAATGTAAATGGTATCTGAAAAGCAAACCAAAATCTGATAAATGATTATGTAAAGCTTGGCTATGAAAATGCTACAATTAAAAAGATATTTCCATAGCTAGGTAACTAGAAAATATTTCTACTAGCAAAAAAATAGAAAAATTCTACAGTATTACTACTTTAAATAATCCTGTTGATGAATTATGTGTATATATACATACATACACAAGAATACTTGGAAAATTGAAATATATATACACATACACACACACACACACACACAAATACATACCTATTCAGTTTACAAATATTTTTGTAAACTCTGGAACTTCAGCTAGAATATATAGACTATTGTCCACACACAAGTAGAGCTTTCTGTTGCACAACTCCAGAGGGCACCATTTATATAACATTGCTTCAGAACATGCCATTAACATATAAACAAATTGAATGGTACTCTCTGGCGTTATTGGCTATCTTGATCTGGGGCTAGTGTGTGAGCAAAGGATTGGCATTTGAAAGAATGAATTTCTGAATTTGATAGGTCAGCGACCTATAGCCTTCCACCTGTTTTTATATGACCCAAAAGATAGGATTGGTTTTTACATTTGTAAATGGTTGGGAAAACAATCAAAAGAAGAAGAATATTTTTTAATATAAAAGTCATATGGAATTCAAATTTCAGTATGCATAATTAAAATTTTATTGGAACACAACCATGCTCATTTGTCATCTGTGACACTTGGGGTTACTTTGAATTGAAATTGACTAGAAAACACTTAACAAAAACAGCAGCATGGCTACTTTTGTGCTACAGTAGCATAGTTGAATAACTGAGACAAAGACTACTATGTGGCCACAAAATTAAAATATTTATTATCTAGTACTTTACAGAAAAGATAACATCCCCTTATATAGATAATTCCACTTCCTTAATCTTACAAAATAGTGTTCTAAATAGTAGCCCAAAATGAGTAGCCTTTTTGACAAATTTAATTCTGGTAACCTGTGCTCATAATATTTCTTTCATTGCCTTTCATTACATTCCTTTTTTGATCTAGTTCTTTAATGGTCACTTTATTTCAGTTTGATTTTTTTTTTTCCATTTGCTGTCTAATTTAGTAAATTACGGTTTGTCAGTCTGTTTGTGTAGTTTTGTTACCACATTGATCAATTGTATATGTATATAAAATCATCCTTATTGATGGAAAACAAGAGGATCTTCTTGGTGGCAAGACATACACAATTATTCTGGTACATTTAAAATGATAAAGATACTATTTTCTTAGCTTTCTAACTGAATTTTACCTAACAATTATACATTTCACTCAGACACAGTAAAATTATTCAAATATTTCATGGAATAGACTTCCATTTTTCCTTTTTTGTTTTATTTTAAACTATTTTACTAGAGTGTATTCCCTCTTCAGTAAACCTGAGTTACTTTGTATTGTATTTGTATAAATTGCACTGTAGATGGCAATCATTTTTAGAGAAATTAGTCATTTTTTTAGCATTGTTAAAAGCTTACCTGATATAGATTGAAATATTTATTTAGTAGATTTAATTTCTTTTTTCCTTCTGTAAACTTAATTACCATTTATGTATCTTGTGAAGAAATTTGGCACCTGGATTTCGGAAGGAAAATAAAAAACAAGATAGGAAACTAAAAGAAAAAGAAACATTATTTTATACCGGTAAGGCAATGTGACCAAAATGAACTCATTGTCCATCTACATGGCTCTGTTTTTTTCTCTTTACCATCTATTTTCCATAGGGGGGAAATCTTATCCATGGAAAAATCAAATTTAGGAAAATTATATATTTTGGAGTATAAATATAAAACCTATGTAGATGAACATATATTTTATAAAGCAAATACCATTGAATTTATCAAAAGTACCATTGTACTTCAAAAAAAAAAAAATACCATTGTACTTATAAAAAAGAAAGGGTAATTGGTTTATTGAAGATACCATGCTTCTATTAGTATTTGAGAATGGAATAACAGCTGTCTAATCATAAAAATTATTATGCCATTATCTGTACTTTTTCAAATTACTCTGTTCTCAAAATGATTTGCTTTTGTCCTGTTAGTTGGTTGATCGTGTTTTTGATGAAAGCCTCAACTTCCGAAAGATTCCTCCATTAGTTCATTCTAAACCACCAGAAGGAAACAACTGTCGGTCTGGTGATACAAGACCTCAAGCAACAGAGAACCCTGATCACTTAACAATTAC
This sequence comes from Orycteropus afer afer, assembly GCF_000298275.1. NCBI lineage: Eukaryota > Metazoa > Chordata > Mammalia > Tubulidentata > Orycteropodidae > Orycteropus > Orycteropus afer. Next base: position 349,466 of record NW_006921826.1, on the reverse strand, counting down.
AAGGCGGAGAACATGGAGCAGAGATGAAGTAAGTCAGTCATAATATATAAGTCAAAGAAAATAGCTACAAAAAAAGACTACTTATTAGGAAAAGTGACTTATTTATTTTTTTTACAAAATACTCACTTGTCTCTTTCTTCATCAAAATTGGGGAAGCCTTCAACATGTATTTCAGGCTTTATGAGGAACATGTAAAAACAGAGAAACAGTTAAACCTCACAGCACTTTGAAATGGTACCTTTTGCAAATTTGGAAATTAAGGTACGGAAAGGCAAACTAACTTGCCCAAGGTATGACAATATATTTAGTAAATGTTGAAGTCAGGATTTGAAATAAGGGAGGGGTGTGTTCTCAGAGTCTTCTCCTTTAACTAAGTAGTTAGATCTAGTTACAGATACTAATTTTCTTGTTCTTCATTTTTTTTAATATATGTAACAATTTCCAGCAATGCAACACAACTTTTTGTAGATTATGCCCATAGTTTTTTATTTTTTAACATAGTAATTCTTGTACCACAATTAGTCATCTTATCTACTTGTCTTAGTTCTTCACATATCACAGTGAAGTTTTTAGCACTTATGGAAGCGGTGCAGGATCTTATAGTGAAAGTGTATGGACTTTGGAGTTACACAAGTCTGGATTTGAATCTTAGCTCATTACTTTTAATCACTCTGACTCTGAGCAGTTTATCTACTTCTTTGAAACTCTGTCTGTGTTCAGGGAAAGTCAGTGTTCTGGTTATCTAATGCTGCTCTGACAGGAATATACACCACAAATGGGTTGGTTTGAACAAACAGGAGTTTCTTTTTTCTTACAGTTTGGGAGGCTAGAAGTCCAAGTTCAAAGTGCCAGGCTCTAGGGGCTGGGTGAAAGTCCCTCAGCCTTGGGGTCCAGCTCTGCCTCCTGCTCCCAACCCACTAGACCTAGAGGTGTTTCTTCACTCAGACAGCTGCTGGCTGCTGAAGCTGACAAACCCAAGGTTGACAAGTAAAATGGCACAGTCTCAATGTTACCAAACCACATGGCAGGCCATTAATTTAAGTCCGTTGAAAGTCTCAAGATTGGCAGAACATGGCAGGCTGCTGAACAATGACATGGCTACATGCAGGGTCCAAGTGTTCCATAAGCTAGAGACCATTCCCCAAAGCTTCTCCTTATATACAGGAAGCAGACCACATCCCTAAGACAGCTACACAGCTGCTCACAGTAGATTCCACCACGGAGTTGATTACCAGTCTCATCATGGGGAATACTACATCCAGCTGCACAGCCACTCAACCAGGCCCAGTCAAGTTGACACACAGTCTTAACCACCACAGTTCCACCCCTTGTCAACTTGGCACCTGTACAGATCTTCATTGGGTGGCATCTGTACAGATTCTCTCACTGAGTGACTCTAGTCCCCTAGTTCCTGTAAGTGGCGACCTCACCTCCTTGGCCTGGCAGGCCCCGTTCCTCTTCCTCTTGGGCATGGCAGCCTTGCCCCCTCACTCTTGGGCAGCAGCTTGACTCCATCCCACTAGCTCACATAAACGAGCAGCCCCACACTCCAGAACCAGTTGGTAAAGGTCTGGCTCTTTGAAACCTAGGGGGCTATGGTCTTTCCACTCCCAGAGGCCATGGTCCTAACCTTTGAGGCTGAGGCAGCTCTGCTTCCTGTTTCCTTGGTCTCTCCACTTATGCCGATTAATGCCAAAGGCAACCCACTCCACAAGAAATCTTCCTGCCTCAAAAGCACTCAGCTTTCTTGCTCCATGGGCCAGCCAACCTACTACACCCTTTCATGCTGGTCTTTTCTACCAATTAACGCCCAAGGGCAACCCACTCCCCCAGGAAACCACTGCACAATGGCATCCAGCTTTCTCCTCTGTAGGGTGGTAAGGCTGTCGCTGTCTTCATGCTGGTTCTCTCAGCTCTGCTCCTGCCGTCTCTCGTGCTATATGCCAGGGTCTTGGGGCAAGGACACACTCCACTCCTGTTTCCACATTTTAGGTATCTGTCAGAGCAGCACCCCACTCTCTTGGTACCATATTCTGTTCTGGTTACCTAGTGCTGCTCTGATAGGAATATAGACCACAAATGGGATAATTTAAACAAACAGGAGTTTCTTCTCTTACAGTTTAGGAGGCTTGAAGTATGAGTTCAAAGTGCCAGGCTGTAAGGGCTGGATAAAAGCCCCTCAACCATGGGGGTCTAGCTCTGCCTTCTGCTCCTGGCCTATTGGAGCTAGAGGCATCCTTCACTCAATAGCTGCCGGCTGCTGAGGCTGACAAGTCCAAGGTTGACAAGTAAAATGGCACAGTCCCAATGTCAACAAACCACATAGCAGGCCATTAATTTAAGTTCATTGAAAGTCCCAAGGTTGGCAGAGCATTGCAGGCTGCTGAACAATGACACAACTACATGCAGGGTCCAAGTGCACCATAAGCTAGAGACCATTCCCCAAGGATTCTCCTTATATACAGGAAGCACACCACAACCTTAAAGCAGCTATGTAGTTGCTCAAGTAGATTCACTATTGAGTTGATTACCAGTCTCATCAGCTGCCCAGCCAAGTTGACACACAGGCTTAACCACCACAGTTAGTGTTCTGGAAAATGCATTTCACAAGTACAAAGGAATTATTTTATATCCATTCAATTGGCAACAAATTAAAAAGTCTTAATACACTACGTTTTGGTGAAGATGTGGATACATAAGCTCTCTTATATGTTGCCAGAGGAAGGGTAAATTGGTGTAGCCACATTGAAAGACAGTTTGATGTTATCTCCTAAGGTTGAACTTACACATACCCCATGACCCAGTCATTTTTTACTCCTAGTGTAGGTACAAGATGGTACAAGAGAAACCCTTTTCACATTGATAATAGAAGGCACACACAAGAACATTTATAGTAGTAATGCTCACAATAACAAAAGCTTGAAAACAATCTAAGTATTTGTATCAGGAGAAAAGTAAATGTATAAACTAGTATATTCACAAGTTGAACAGTTACAAAATAGTCAAATAGGTGAACTATAGCAACATGTAACAATATGGATGAATCTTAGCACTATTACTATATGGACAAAAGTAAGTTCAAAAAATTATATGCAGTGTTATTCTTTTTCCCAAATAAAATAGAATGAAAATATATATTTAGAACAAAAAAAATTGAACAAAATTATATATAAAGGAAAGCATGAGAATGATGAATAGGATTCAGTATGATGCTTACCTTCGTTAGGGTGAGACAGGAAGATGAGTTGGAGCAAACCATATGACTAGATGTAGATTATATCAGTCAGCTGTTTCTGCATGAACAACCACAAAATTCTATATGACATCAAGCTGTAAGCTCTTATTTATCATTTGCCTGCAGTTTCACTGGAAGAACACAGCTGGGTTCAGCTGAGCTATTCAAGGTTGCAAGCTGGGTCTAGGTTTACTCCATGTTCTCTTACAAATCTTGGACCAGTAGTCCAGCTAGGACTTGTTCTGTCATGTTCTGTCAGAATCACAAGAGAGCATGCCCCACCAGGCAACCACATTTCAAGCCTTTACTTGTGTCATAGCTGCCAACATCCCATTAGCCAGAGCAAGCCACAAGCCTCCAATCAAAGGCAAGGAATGGGAAGTATACTCCCATGGTGGTGAACACAGTGAAGAGAATGAGTATTTTTTAGCAATATCTACTCTACCACATTGATTATTGTAAAGTCCTAGCTTTTGTTTGAGGTGGTGGTTTCATAGATGCTTATTATTACATTTAAAAAAGAGAAAGAAATAAAAAGAGATCTAGGCTTGGATCATTTGTGTGTGTGTGTGTATGTGTGATGAACCAATGCAGAAAAGAAAAATGCTGTCTCCTGAAAATAAAGTGACAATGAGAAATTGGAAGAGATGTTTATTGAAAAGGTCTGTGCTACTGGAAAATAGATGAAAAGAGAGGAAAAATTCAAGAATATAAAGGAGTTTCTTCATGAAATAATGGTTATACCAAATGTTGTTGTTGTTATGTGCCATCGAGTTGGAACCAATTCATAGCAACCCTTCCTTGGGTTTCCAAGGTGGTATCACTACGGAAGTAGATTGCTCAACCTTCCTTCCAACGAAAAGAGCTAACTGAGGTACAGACACACTAAGATGGTACAGGCTTATGGGATGGGTATAGGAAGAATATGGAAAGGAATAGAAAAGAAGTTTCTGATAATAGATTTGTGGATCCCTGGGTTTAAGGAACAGGAGCTAAAAGTGTGTAACATCATGTGTGCTTGCAATTATGACCAAGTAAAAAGAACATCCTTGATGGGAAAGTATGTCACTAGCTCCAAAGTTGCAATTGCAGTTTACCAGATCATTTTACAACACACTTTTTTTGACATGAACTGATAGTTGGTTGTTTTTCTCAGTATCAGGAAAAGAGCTCATTCTCCAATCCTGTCCATATGCATTATGTCCTGAGGTCTAAGAAAACAAATTCCTCTAAATAAAACCATGTGGAAGAAATTTGTATTTTTAAAGGGGATAGAAACATCTAAATTGATAATTAGATCAAGTTTGAAATCAGAAATTTATTTAATATTTTTAATAAATTATAGGATTTAGCTGTACTTTATGAGATAGAAAAGGGAGATATACTATTTTGTGTTGCAATTTTTCTTTAGACTATCCTGCTCTTTCTCACTTCTTCCTAATTAGTATGTACCTTATACCCTTATTTGGCTTATTTCCTCAAGGCTCATAAAATATCATAATGTCCTTTTATCTTTTTGTGTTTTTTCCACAATAAATCTGTTTTTTTAAAAAACATCTTCTTATGATTTGGGTGAGAGATTGCAGAGCAAGTTAGTTTTCCATTCAACGGTTCATACACATTCTATTTCATGACATTGATTGCAGTCCCTACAGTGCAACAGCACTCTTCCCATTTCCTCCCTGTGTTTCCCATCATTCTTCCTTCTTTCCTATATCTTCTTGCTTTATCCCTGGGGAAATGCTATCCCTTTGATCTCATGGGATTGATTGTTAAGGAGTACCTCCCTTATGTTATTGTTCACCTTACAGGTCTGCCTGTTGTTTGGCTGAAGTTAAGCCATGGGGTGATCTGTTCATTCCAGGCTTGAAGGATAAGTAAGGGTCAGAGTCTTGGGGGTTTCACCAGTGTCTTAGCAGACCAGTAATCCTGGGCTTTTTTATGATTTTTTGTTTTGTTCTATGTTTTTTTTTTCCTCCCATTCTAAACAGGACCTTCTACTGCAGTCCTATCAGAGTGGTCAGTAGTGGTACTCAGCTACCATATAGTTCTGGTTTCAGGGTCATGGAAACTGAGGTTCTTGTGGTCCATTGGCCCTATGGGCTAATTGTTTCCAGGTGTCTGTGATTTTCTTCACTCTTCTTTGCTTGAGATGTGGAGACCAGTAGTTGCATCTTTGATGACTGCTCACAAGCTTATAAGACCCCAGTCACTACTCACCAAAGTAGGATGTAGAACATTGTCTTTGTAGACTATGTTATGTCCACTTGGATGGAAGGAATGAATACACAGTCATGTACAAAAAGAATGGATTCATGTTCAGCTATTTCAGGAAGTAGCAGATGATCAAGACGGTGGTATGAAAGGAAGAAATCCAAGCTGCACAGAAGGAATTGGCGATAAACAAGTCTCCAGGAATTGATGCAGTACCCAATGAGATGTTTCAATAAATGGATGCAGTGCTGGAGGTGCTTAGTTGTTTGTGCCAAGAAATTTAGAAGATAGCTATCTGGCCAGCTGACTGGAAGGGATTGGTATTTGTGCCCATTCCAAAGAAAGGTGATCCCAAAGAATGTGGAAATTATCTAGCAATATCATTAATATCACACGCAAGTAAAACTTTGCTGAAAATAATTAAAAAATGGTTGGAGCAGTATATTGACAGGGAACTTCCAGAAATTCAAGTTGGCTTCAGAAGAGGGTGTGCAGTGAGGGATATCATTGCTGATGTCAGATGGATCTTGGCTGAAAGCAGAGAGTACCAGAAAGTTGTTTACGTGTGTTTTGTTGACTGTGCAAAAGCATTCAACTGTGGGGATCATAACAAATTACGGGTAACATTGAGAAGAATGGGAATTCCAGAACACTTAGTTGTGTTCATGAAGAACCTGTACATAGAACGAAAGACTGTTGTTTGAACAGAAAAAGGGAATACTGCATGGTTTAAAATCAGGAAGGGTATGTGTCAGGGTTCTTTCCTTTCACCATACTTTCTCAATCACTGTGCTGGGCAAATAATCTGAGAAGGTGGAGTATATAAAGAGGGACATGGCATCAGGATTGGAAGAAGACTCATTAACAACCTGCAGTATGCAGATGACACACCCTTGCTTGCTGAAAGCGAAGAAGACTTGAAACACTTACTGATGAAGATCATAGACTAGTCTTCAGTATGAATTGCACCTCAACATAAAATGAAAATCCTCACAACTGGACCAGTAAGCTGCATCATGATAACTGGAAAAAAAATTGAGGTTGTCAGTTCATTTTACTTGGATCCACAGTCCATACCCATGGAAGCTTGTTGTTATGAGCCATCAAGTCGGACCCGACTCATAGCGACCCCTCCTTAGGTTTCCAAGGCAGTATCACTACGGAAGTAGATTGCCCCATCTTCCTTCCGAGGAGTGGCTGGTGGGTTTGAACCACCAGCCTTCTGGTTAGTATTCAAGTGCTTTAGGCATTATGCTACCAGAGCTACCTCCATGGAAGCAGCACTCGAGAAATCAGATGCTGTATTGCACTGGGCAAATATGCTGCAAAAGACCTCTTTAAAATATTAAGGAGTAAAGGTGTCACTTTGAAGACCAAGGTGCACTTAACCCAAGGCATGTTATTTTTAGTCGCCTCTTACGCATGTGAGAGCTGAACAATGATAAGGAAGACTGAAGAAGAGTTGATGTGTTTGAATTATGGTGTTGAGGAAGAATACTGAAAATACCATGGACTGCCAGAAGAACGAACAGATCTGTTCTGGAGAAAGTGCAACCAGAATGCTGCTTAGAAGTGAAAATGGCTAGACTTCATCTCACCTACTTTGGTCATGTTGTCAGAAGGGACCGTTCTCTGGAGAAGGATATCATGTTTGGTAAAGTAAGGGTCAGTGAAAGTAGGGAAGACCCTCAAGATGGATTGGCACAGTGGCTGCAACATTGAGCTCAAGTATAGCAAGGATTGTGAAAATGGTGCAGGACCGAGCAATGTTTGGTTTTGTTATACGTGGGGTCGCACTGTGAGTTGGAGGCCACTCAGCCCCTAAGATCAATTACAGCAGGTGGCCACTCCCAAGCTTTTAAGACCTCAGTCACTGCTCACCAAAGTGAGATGTAGAAATATTGTTTTTGTGGAATATATTATGTCAGTTGAGCTTGATGTCCCCCAAAACTGGTCCTGAAGCCCCCCATGCCTAGTGACTCATTCCCTCAAGGTGTTTGGTAATGCTAAGACGTTTCATAACTTTGCTCCTTGTATGTTCTACTATAATAATGGCTATATTTGTAGCACATAGAAATACATATATAGAAATATACTGTGTCGAACCTATATATATTTGTGAGTGTAGTCCTATTCACCTTCCTACCCTTGTTCAGCTTGTATATCTGTCTGTCTAATTGTGGATTATTGTTATTACTGTCATTACAGGATTGTGTCCTATGTATCCTTTCATTGCCTTTGTTTCTATTGCTTTAAACATCCTACGTGATCTTTTCTCCCTCATTAAATTAAAATACTTACCATTCTGAAATTCTGATTTTTCCTTGATAACTTCCTTATTTATGCTCCCCTCATTGAACTCCATTTCTTCTTTATAACACTGAGTTACAAAATCTAGAGTAATTTATTTACATACTTTCTTATCCAATATGTAAAATTGTATTTCCTATATATTACTGTTATCTCCAGCACTACTCTTCAAAGTTTCTTGATATCCAGAAATTTTCTGGATTTTCTTATAGAATCTGGGTACAGTTCTGGCAAGATAAGCTGATTTTGGAACCCACATCTAGCCCCAAATTAAATGCTGTTTCTAGCATACTGTACCAGATATGCCTTTCATGGTTATGCCCAAGTGTTGGCGCACTCAGCCCACAGACCAAATACAGCTAGCTCACCACCTGTTTTTGTAAATAAATTTTCTTAGAATACAGCCTTGCCCATTTGTTTGTTTGTTGTCTGTGGCTGCTTTGACACTACAACAGCACAATTCAATAGTTGTGACAGAGACCATGTGGCCCACAAGCCTAAAATCTTTACTATTTGCCTTTTACATAAGCTGGCCAACTCCTGGTGGTTAGCCTGTGGATCTCAACTATCATGGTACCACTTCCCCATCACCAAAACGTATCATTTAGATGAGAAAACTTTTTTTATGTTTATCTCCCACTAGACCTGCCCTAGATTATGAGGATTACATTCTTATTAATCTCTGTGTTCATATTACTGGTGAAAGAATGAATAATAAATACAGTACTCTTAAACTATACCTTTTCCTTTTATGATAGTTTGGAGTTACTAGAGATAGAGTTATGATTTAATTGAAGGTAACATAAATAGGATTTATAAGAAAATGAATAATACCAAAATAATATGGAAACTTGACAAGTTAATTAAAAGAAACTCCTAGGTTAATAATGTTAATTTGTCTCATTTAGTTACATTTTGCTCTAATTTTATTCTTCAATTATCATTTATAAAAAATAACATAAATACTAAATGCCTTGTAAAGAGTTGTTACTAGTGCTTTTGGTGATTTATATGATACAGTGGTAATATTTTGATGTTTACTTTTTCTTTGGATATTTCAGGTCATGGGAGATAATTTGCTATTGTCATCCGTCTTTCAGTTCTCTAGGAAAATAAGACAATCTATAGATAAAACAGCTGGAAAGATCAGGTACTGTTCTATTCCTCAAACGTTTTTACCTAAGTTTGTTATTACTCATCTTAACTTTTTCACACCGGCTGCCACAACTGTTAGGAGTTAGTGAAGGCAATAGAACTGAATCTTACTGCTATCAACATTATGTTCTTTTCCTTTTGGGTGTAAGTAATAACCATAAGCTAGATAAATAGCCTGAATTCTTGTGAGTGGGGAAATACTTAATATTGAACTTTGTGTTCTTCACTACTCCGTTCTGTATTGTAATCTTTATGAATATTTGTTGAAATAAAAGGAATGGAAGAAACAGCATTCTTTCTTTATAGCTTGACTATTGCTAGAAAAAAATTCATTTAAAAGGAGACTTGAGAAAGTAAGGACTATATTAATGAACTTTTGAGGAGTTTGAAGTGTTGAGAATAGAGGACCAGACTAATGAACAGAAGACTTGAGGGTATGTTTCACCTCAACCACTCACTGTGTGACCTTGCACAAGCTACTTATTGTCTCTGAGATCCAATTTTATCATTTTATGCTGTTAAAAGTATACTTTCACTGTCTACTTCATAAGATTGTTGGTGCAGTGGAAATAATTTCTCATTCTCTCTCTCTCTCTCTCTCTATAGATATATATATAATGAAAAATTTTTATATTTTTACTGTACATATAGTAAAAGTATAAAAAAAAATTAACCTTGAGAAAAAGCATAAAAGGTGTGATACTTAGTTTATGAAACATATGTTGTTGTTGTTGTTATTTGCTGTCGAGTCGGCCCCAACTCATAGCAACCTCTCCTTGGGTTTCTGAGGCAATATTATCACTACGGAAGTAGGCTTGCCCAACCAGATTTTATATATATATATATATATATATATATATATATATATATATATATAATATTCTACCTCTGAAATGGACATGTTTACCTTAGAAAAGATTACCCTCAAAGTAAATACAAAGTACTGTTTTACACCTTTAAATTCCTTAGTAATTTAAAACATAAACTTAAAGACATCATGTTGAAATATTTCACAAAATCATTGATCCTATAGCTTAGTTTCTAATTCCTGTAATTAAAAAATTTTAATATGATGGAACCTTGTCTGGTCATGTGAATTGTACTATTCCAAACAAATACAATTTTATATTGCTTATATGTTGAAATGGCACAAACATGAATCTCTTCTATTCAGCCAGGTAACTGTCTTCCAAATTTCTGTATTTGTTTCTCATATTTCCATATTTGTACCCATCCCAAAAAAAGGTGATCCACAAGAATGTGAAAATTATCAAAGTATATCACTAATATCACACATAAGTAAAATTTTGCTGAAAATAACTCAAAAATGATTACAGCAGTATATTGACAGAAATTTAATCCAGATTCAGAAAAAGGTTTGAAATGAAGGATATCATTGCTGATATCAGATAAGTCTTGGCTAAAAACAAAGAATACCAGAAAAAATGTTTACCTGTGTTTTATTGACTGTGCAAAGGCATTTGACTGTCTGGATCATAACAAATTATGGATAATATTGCCAGGAATGGGAATTCCAGAGCACTTAATCGTTCTCATGAGGAACCTTTACATAGATCAAGAGTCTGTCTATCATTCAAACAGAACAAGGGGAATACTGTATCGTTTAAAATACAAAGGGTGTATGTCAGAGTTGTTTCCTCTCACCATACTTACTCAATCTGTATGCTGAGCAAATAATCTGAGAAACTGGACTATATGAAGAAGAAGGTGGCATCAAGATTAGAAGAAGACTTAACAACCTGTGACATGCAGATGACACAGCTTGCTTGCTGAAAGTGAAGAGAACTTGAAGCACTTGCTGATGAAGATTAAAGACTACAGTCTTCAGTAGGGATTACACCTCAACATAAAGAAAACACAAAAGTCCTCACAAATAGATCAATAAGCAACATCATGATAAATGGAGAAAAGATAAAAGTTGTCAAGGATTTCATTTGACTTGGATCATCAGTCAACATCCATGGAAGCAGCAGTCAAGAAATCAGATGATGTATTGCACTTGGTGAATCTGCTGCAAAAGACCTCTGTAAAGTGTTGAAGAGCAAAGAGGTCACTTTGAAGACTTAAGGTGCACCTAACCCAAGCCATGGTATTTTCAGTGCCCTCATACACACGTGAAAGCTGGACCCTGAATAAAGAAGACTGGAGAAAAGTTGATTCCTTTGAGATGTGGTGTTGGTGAAGAATACTAAAAATACTGTGGACTCTTAGAAGAACAAATCTGTCCTGGAGGAAGTGCAGCTGGAATACTGCCACTCAATGGCTAGACTTTGCCTCACTTACTTTGGTCATGTTGTCAGAAGGGACCTTTCACTGAAAAGTATATCACTCTTGGTAAAGTAAAAGGTCAGCAAAAGAGAGGAAGACACTCAATGAGATGCATTGGCACAGTGGCTGCATTTATGGTCTCAAGCATAGCGAGGGTTGTGAAGATGGTACAAGAGTGGACAATATTCTTGTTGTCCATAGGGTCAGTATGAGTTGGCGCCAACTCAACCACACCTAACAACAACAACATATGTTGAAGTAATACATTTCATCAGTGTTCAATGAGTACTAATAAATAGTAAAAACACATTGAAAACCATTTTTATTGAATTATAAGGCTAATTACATAGTTTAAGAGTAGTAATTAAAATAAAATTATTTTCAAAACTGATTTCAAAAAAATCTTTTTAAAAAATTATGTGTAATGTATTCCAAAGACCAACATTTTTCAAAATAGGTTTTAACCTACTATGAAAGTTACTTTATTTTCCAGGAAAACTTAGAATGTTGACCTGTTGTTGTTGTTGTTGTTATGTGCCATCGAGTCGGCCCCGACTCATAGCGACCCCTCCTTGGGTTTCCGAGGCAGTATCACTACGGAAGTAGGATTGCCCAACCTTCCTTCCGAGGAGTGGCTGGTGGGTTTGAACCGCCAGCCTTCTGGTTAGCAGTCAAGTGCTTTAGCCACTATGCTACCAGAGCTAAATTTTACTTGGCATGTTAAGTAATGGATGGAGCCTTCTTGAGCTTTATGTTCCTAAAAAATATCCCAGACCCTCTGTTTACTTTGTTACCTTCTAGAAAAATATTAGTCTAAAATTTATTATGTTAAAAAGAAGTGTAATCGGCACTGTCTTGTCATTTTTTTCTCTTTATTTTATTCTTAAATTTATGTATTATTTTTAACAAAAGTAATGCATGAACATGTGTTTATAAAATATGTATTTCTCCGCTCCAAGTTCATTTCTCAAAGTTTTTACAAATAGAACCATACTATATTTACTTTCTACTCTTAGGTCTTTTCACTTAATAATATATTGACATTTTCAAGAGAATATCAGTGAAATATATAGAAAGTCTCGCCACATTTGTTGGAACATGAGACGTATACTACCTTAGTAGTGAAAAGCAATTGCATTTTTGGCTTTTCGTAAGGACTATCTTACACATAAAGTGGGTCAGTGCCTGAGGCATTTTACTGCTAACCAGGTTGGTGGTTCAAACCTACCAGCCACTCCACAGAAGGAAGATTGGGCAATCTACTTCCATTAAGATGCCTTGGAAATGTAGTGGGCATTGCTGTAAGTCGGAATTGACTCGATGGCAGTGGGTTGGGTTGTGTTTGGTTTACCTTATACATATAAATAATTTTAAAACCTGTTTTAATGACTACGATTTTATTACCATGCATTGTGCTTTAATATAATTGCCATTAACAGTTATCACCTATCCATATGAGTTATAAATAAACTTAACTTTTCACAGAATAGTACTTTAATATTTGTTCATTAACAAATAGTTATAAAGCACATTCTGTTGTTGTTGTCGTTATGTGCCATCGAGTCGGCCACGACTAATAGTGACCCCTCCTTGGGTTTCCAAGGCGGTATCAATACAGAAGTAGGTTGCCCAACCTTCCTTCCAAGAAGTGGCTGGTGGGTTTGAACCATCAGCCTTCTGGTTAGCAGTCAAGTAGTACACTACCAGAGCTCCCAAAGCACATTCCAGGCACGCTTTAATTAGACATTGAACAAAACAAATATACCTGCTTTTATAAAATTTCTATTCTAGCTCATTTATTTGAGCCAATCAATTTGTGTTAAAGTTAGCTGTTTCTGCTATCTACATGTGATTTGACTTATTTGAAATACTGAAGTATTTCACTTGAATATGTACATTTTATGTTAAGGATACATTTTATGTTAAGGATACATCTTAAGTTCTTAATGATAACTAATTATCACACTTGAATTAAAAAAATTTGTATGACCCAATCACTTACCTACTGTTAATACCAGGGTTCATGCCTCAGATTTGGTTCAATGAGTCATTATAGTTGAAGGTGATACATAATTGCTATTATTTTGAAATAAATTCCATTAGAATTATATTCTAAGACTGAGGCATTATGGAAGGATTATTAACTAAATGAATAGATAAATGAAATAACTAAAGGAATAAATAAACATTGATTAAATAATCTTATATAAGAGTGAAGTCTCCAAAGTCACATAGTAATTTTCTCGTCTTAATGTTATAGTGGAGTTCTTGGGTGGTGGAAACAATTAATATTCTTGGCTGCTAACCAAAAGGTTGGAGATTTAGGTCCACCCAGACACACCTCAGAAGAGAGGCTATGGCTCTTTCTGACAAATCAGTTGTTTAAATCCAGGGGAGCCCAGTTTGATTCTGACACACACGGGGTTGCCGTGAATGAGAAATCAACTTGACAGCAACTGGTTTTTAATATCATAGTAGTTAGGACAGCAGCTCTTAGAAAGATGGCCAGCAAGAATATTTTAAATTTTGAGAATTGAATAGTAGGTCAGAAGAATATTCTTATAGCAGATCATGCTTTTTTAAGCATGTTCCAGACTTAATTTGATATTGATGAATTTCATGTTTTTAAATAAGGTGAACCTGGTATATTGACCTTTGAAGAAATACAAATAAGAATGTTAATTTAATTTACTACTTAAATACTGACCAGCTTCGCAGTAGTAATAATTTACTTTATTATTATACCGTATTAATTATATAAGGTAGTTAAACTAATTTCTGGACTCAGTGAAGATATTTTAAAAGAAGTCTAACAAATGGCTAGAATTTACATCAGTCTAAAACTGCTGAAGCATGTCTCATAAATTCTAAAATATTGGGGAGAAAAGATTATCACATTTGAAAAGCAGATTAAAATTTTGTGATACATCTTTATTTTTTAAGTTGAGATATTTGAATTTAGTTTCTAACATGGATAATTGTCTTTATTGGCAATTGCTTTTATGAAAAAGATAGCATTTTAACACCTGATAGATTACTATTAACATATAAATATAATGAGTTAAAGTTTTTAAAGAAAAGCACAGTAACTGTGTACCAGTTTTCAACCTGTTATGTAATACTCACATTTTGTTTAACCAATAAGATTCTTTTTCTGTATAAGATTTGACAGACACACTTGTTCATACCTAATTCAACCTATTTACATCTTTATTTCATCTTAATGCTTATCATGCATATACCTGAATAAAGCTGTAGTTTCTTTATAAGTGGCCCTGATGATGTTAATTAAAAATATTAGAAAAAATGTTAGGGTAATCTACATTAAGTTTTAGTTTACAATAAAGAATGAGATTAATAGAGTTTATGCATGTATTAATCATTCTCTTTTTCTCCCCTTAAATAGACGTCTCTCACATTCCTCATTGTTAACATTGACTCAGTATTCTAAATTCATGCAATGGTTAGGTTTTAGGTTTTTTTTCTGTATGTAGCTTCTAAAAGATGTGTTGTTTTTAGTATTACAGTTAACAAAGATGTGTGATAGGATTTTAAAATGTGAAAAATAACATGCTTATTTGTTCATTTATAGAATATTATTTAAAGACAAAGATCGGAATTGGGAAGAAATAGAAAGCAAGTTAAGAACTGAAAGTGAAGTCCCTATTGTGAAAACTTCAAGCATGGTATGGTAATTTTTCTTGAAGATTAAAACACTTTATAGCAGGGTTTTATTTTAAGGAAAAGATAGCATACCTACTTTTTAACTATTTTTTTATTGACATTTATAAAAGAAGATATAAATGAACAAATTTGGGAACTATTATGCCTTCAACTCTCTCATAGGGCTTTAAAATACTGATTGCAGAGAGGATAAAGGAAGAAACTTTTGTGTTTCTCACTATTATATATTCTTGTTCTTGTACATAATTATACATTATAAATATGAAATTTGAAATAAGAGCTAAACTCAGATATTCCTTGTTTCCATTTACTTAATGGAATGCTTGTTGTTCAGTCATTTGAATAGATTTTCATTGCTGAGAGTCATTTAAATATTGAGGTTGAAATTTTTATATTTTATTCTGAAGGAAATCCTTAGGCACTTTTATAACATTGTTACAAGAGATTTCACAAAAATCTTTGCTCATATACAAGTAAATTATCTTAATATTTCATTACCCACTAACATTATTTCATTGAAAAAATAAGAATATTTTATGTCAGCATTAAAGATGTAAAAATTTGAGTCTTATTGATTGCATATCATAATTATTTTGTCATGTTGGCACTAATGTAGTTCCATATAGATAATGTTAAGAATCACAAAATGAGTGTGAGATTCAATGCTTGTCAAATAAAAATGTTTAAGTTAAAGTGAGCTAATTTTTGTCACTGCTTTCCCTGCAGGAGATTTCTTCTATCTTACAAGAACTGAAAAGAGTTGAAAAGCAGCTACAAGGTAAATTTATTTCTGAACTGTGTATAAAGAACAAGCCATTTAGGATAAGTGTATTCTAAGGGGTATTTCTTAAAATATTCTAATGATTAGACTATCATTTGACTCAATGTAATGACATGTAGATAAAAATATGGAGTTTCACATATCCAAATTAATCAAACAAATTTTAGAACACAATATGAAGAATTAAAAAGATAGTAAATTTAAATTTGTGCTTTATATTTGACAATAGGTTAGATGTTATAAACTAATTCACTATAGTCTATAATATAAGATATAGACAAATATACATGAAATAATGAATTAAAGTGTGTATGCAGTTAAAAATTTTATTTGGTCAAACCTAGTATCTCTCCTTATAAAAGCACATACACACTGTTAAGTCTTTAGTATTGACAGTTAGCGTTATTCATTTGATTCCAAAAATCTTAAAATATGTTGGATTATAACCTCAGGTAAACTTATTCTCTAATATAAATCATATTTGCTTGGATGAACCACAAGAAATGAGTGCGTATTGGTCCTAGGAACCAATAAAGTGAGAGAAAAGAGTGAAAGAAATGTTTACCTCCTAAACTTTGCCAGGGACATTGTTTTGGTTTGTATCAGATCTAGATCATGCATGAATGGCTATGCATATCTTGACCTAACAAGATGATTCAGAGTCCCCTGCTAATTCTACTCAGTCTTTATTGATAATAGGCGTAATAAGTGGTGATTCTTAATTCCTACCTAAGTGATTCTTAATTTTTATTCCATTTTAGCACACCTAAGGATTATGATTGTTGTTGTTGTTATGTGCCATCGAGTCAACCCTGACTCATAGCGACCCCTCCTTGGGTTTCCGAGGCAGTATCACTACGAAAGTAGGATTGCCCAACCTTCCTTCCGAGGAGTGGCTGGTGGGTTTGAACCACCAGCCGTCTGGTTAGCAGGCAAGTGTCTTAGCCACTATGCTACCATAAATAAAAACAGTTTGCTAACACAGTGATTGTTAGCTGGTAGAGGGTGTACTTTTAAAAGAACTTCCTAAATGAGTCTTATATCTATAATGTTTCCTTTTCCAAGATCTCCACCCTACCCAATGCCAAGTTGAAAATCACTGCCTAAGAACATTCCTCGTCTTGCGATGGATCTTTTGGATTGAAAGCTGGTCTTTAACTGGCCCCTCCTAGGGAAATAGCAAAAGTTGTTTGGCTTCTTGTGGCTGCCATGAAATTTTAGTACTGAAGTTGTGAGGGTATCCTTATGGCTCAGTGATACATACCATCTGCGCATAGTTAGTGTCCTAGCACTCTCACCAGGGTGAGCAGTAGCATGCTGTGGAAGCATTCAAAGTATGCTGTTAGCATTCTGGCCTCCCCAACCTTTAGGTTACTCTGAATCCCACCTCAGCAACTAACCCTCAGTTATCTGAGGAATAAGTGGGGCCAGGAGTATTTATTAAAATCGTAATCTGATTTCCACTGTCCTCTCACATTAGTGAAAGCAGATTTCAGAAAGGCCTATTTTGAATTTCACATCTCCAAATCCCAGTTTTCCAACAGGTTCTGAAATGCCCATAAGTGAACCAGTCTAGGCTACTAGAAAAAGCATTTAGGTCTGTATAATCTCTACTGTGGGAGCTCTGGTAGCAGAGTACAAAAGGCACTTGACTGCTAACCAGAAGGCTGGCTGTTCAAACCCCTCAGCCACTCCTCAGAAGGAAGGTTGGGCAATCTGCTTTCGTAGATACTGCCTCAGAAACCCAAGGAGGGGTTGCAATGAGTCAGTCCACCTCAACGGCACATAACAATAACAACAACAATCTCTACTATTGGTCAGCCACATAATTATTGAGAATAGGGTTTAAAATACAGTATTGGAAAGATTAGCCAAATTTAAGATCACCTAAGCACCAAATACTGAAATATCAAAATCATAAGCTATATTCATATCCAAATGTAGCTGTGTTTAGAATTATATCTTTCACCTTCAACTCCTTTTTTTTTCATACCTTTCAGCGATCAATGCTATGATTGACCCAGATGGGACTTTGGAGGCTCTGAATAACATGGGATTTCCTAGTGCCATCTTGCCATCTCCTCCAAAACAGAAGTCCAGTCCTGTGAATAACCACAGCAGCCCCGGTCAGACACTGACACTTTGCCAACCAGAACCTAGGGTTCTTCATCCTGCTGCTATCTCAGTCTCAGCTGAGTTTGAGAATGCCGAATCTGAAGCTGATTTCAGTATACATTTCAATAGGTTCAACCCTGATGGGGAAGAGGAAGATGTTACAGTACATGATTGACTTTCTCTTGATTGTTAAAAAATAATTGCCTGTGGAATGATTAGGAATATTGGAAGCAGCATAGTGTTGACTTACACAAAACAAGACCACTTGGTCAACTACTGTTTTGTTATCCCTGTCTTCTTAATTTTATTTGTTTGTTTTCTATCTATAATATGGTATATTAATCCTCTCAAGACCTTTAGATAACCAGTTGATGCACATATAGGAAAATGCTGATGCGGCAGTTTCACCTTTTGTGGTTTTATGATTTTCAGATTGAATTCGATGATTGAATCCTTTCCCTTCATAGATCTTTATTTTTCTTTTTTTTTTTTAAGCCATGATGTGACCTACAAGCAAACTAAATACCCAACATTTCTGAAACCCCATGTCTTCTGTGCCAAGCTGCTCCTTGAAATGGACTTCCTCTTCATCTGTACAGATTTGTTAAACAGTTATATTTGCTTCTTAATAATAGGATTTATATTAGTATTCATTATCATTGGATACAATGATATATTACTCTTCACAGTAAAACAGACCTTTCAAAACATTCATTCGTGTGTCCTAAATTTTCCAACATACATGTGATTTATAAAATTTGTTGCTACATAAATTGTCTTGGGGTTTATGGAGATTAATTATTATGTTTGCACTAAGATTTGCTGGGAGTGGTAGGTGGACATATATATACCAATAAGGACTAATTGTCTTTGTTTGTACATAGGAGATTGCTAATACTGTATTTGTTTTAACCCCACAGTGTTTACTCCACTTTTGAAAAGATCAATTTGGCACTTTTTTCTTTTTTTTTTTTTTTTCAGTGGAATAAGATTTAGTCTCATTTTAGGTCAAATGATAACTAGAAGGATTAAACTAGACAGATAGTTTAGGTGGAGTATATTTTTAAAACTAAGAACATGTATATTGGTCTTGTGTTACCAAGTTTATATGTGACAGTTGGAAAAAAAATTCCCTTGAAATGATCATGATGTTAAATTTTTCTTTCTTAGGAGACTTGGAGAACCAGTAGTCATAAGATTAGTTGATAGTTTCACTCCCAAGCAATGAATTGCTTGTGTCTTTCCCTGTAGGACCCAATAGTATTTCCTGTCTCAGTCTTACATTTATAAGGACTCTGGAAGACGACAATGACAAAGGCTTTTGGCCTATACTATTAAACAGGAAGCCTATGAAATTATCTTCTCTAGACCTTTTTTTCCCCCCCAAGTTTACATTTGGATAAGTTTAATAAACTAATTATCTTTGTGTTTCCAGAACACTATAATTTGGGTGAATATTAATTCAGTTCAGTATTATTAGTAGGCAAAGATTGTCCTTTGATTCCATCAGTCTGCATTAAAATGGCAAATTTTGCAACTTTTATGAAATGGTCTTTAATATTTCAGCATAATTCTGTGCTACATTTGTTTAAGAAACAAACTAATTCTGTACATTTCAAAACTTTACAGGATTTTTAAAATCCTGTACTAAAGGACCAGTTAGTAAAGATGCAAAAAAACTTTTTTGTAGAGATGTAAAAACAAAGTCTGATGTATAATGGATCACATATTTTTATTTAAGTTGAGTAAAAGAAGGTAAATGAGTTTCTTCTTATAAAGCTAAATTCCCCCATTTTCTCTAATAAAGTAAGATTGAAAAAAAAAATTAAAGAACATGAATAGAAAAATAAAAATGCATTGAAGGAATAAATAAATATTAAAACAGGCTCAATCCATTTTTTAAAAAGTCAAACAAAATAATCACCATTGTTCCTTCTTTTATTTAATGTTTGGGTACTGATTATATCCACATGGAAGTAGAAGGTAAGGAGTTGTTTAGGAAAATACTAGAATCTACTTACATTATTGTTTAAATGTTTACACAGTTTTGTTCATTGATACACATTTGGCCTTTTACTATGTTATTTTTATTTTGTATGAATACATTATTCTCCTTATTTATTTTTATTACATTTATTACTTATGTTATTTTGTTATGCATTTACAACTCCATTTTTAAATAAAGTGTTTCTGGAACTTTATACAATTACGTTTATTTTGTTTCTTCTACTACCTGGATTACTAATACTCCATCAATTTACTAAATAACTATGTATAAACTGTTTTCTGAGGTTTAGGGGGAAAACATAAATCCTTCAGTTCTTTTAGAGATATCCATGCTTGCTTCTCTTTGGGGATGTTGGAATAACCAGTATTGGGAATCCACCAGATGCGTTTCTGAACTCTAGCTCTCAATTCAAAGATTGTTTAATATCCTTCTTGAGCTAATGTAAATGAAGTTCTCCACTCCCTCCTTGCCTCCAGTCTTGGTTATTACTGTTGTTAGGTGCCATTGAGTTGGTTCTGACTCATAGCAACCCAGTGTACAATAGAATAAGACACTGTCTCTTCCTGTGCTGTCCTCACAATTGTGGTTACTATGTTTGAGCCCATTTCTGCAGCCACTGTGTCAATCCATCTTGTTGACGGTCTTCCTCTTTTTTGCTGACCATCTACTTTACCAAGTATGATGTCCTTCTACAGGGACCAGTCCCTCCTGATAACATGTCCAAAGTATGTGCATTGATGTAGCACTACCCTCACTTATAAGGAGCATTCTGGCTGTACTTTTCCCAAGATGGATTTGTTCATTCTTCTGGCAGTCCATAGTATGTTCAGTATTCTTTGTCAATACTCAAAGGCATAAATTCTTCTTTGATCTTCCTTATTCATTGTCCATCTTTCACATGCACATGCAGTGACTGAAAACATCATGGCTTGGGTCAGGCACACCTTAATCTTCAAGGTGGTATCTTTGCTGTCTCACATTTTAAAGAGGTCTTTTGCAGCAGATTTGCCTAATGCAATACATTGTTTGATTTCTTGACTGCTGCTTCCGTGGGTGGTGATTGAAGAACCAAGTAAAATAAAATCCTTTTCAACTTCAGTCTTTTCTCTGTTTATCATGATGTTGCTTATTGGTCCAGTTGTAAGGATTTTGTTTTCTTTATATTGAAGTGTAATCCATACTGAAGTCTGTAGTCTTTGATCTTCATCAGTAAGTGCTTCAAGTTCTTTTCACTTTCAGCAAGCAAGGTTGTATCATCTGTATGTTGCAAGTTGTTAATGAGTCTTCCTCCAATCGTGATGCTGCATTCTTCTTAATATAGTCCAACTGCTTGGATTATTTTCTTAGCATATAAATTGAGTAACTATGATAAAAGGTTGCACACCTTTCCTGATTTTAAGCCATGCAATATCCCCTTGTTACATTTGAATGACTGCTTCTTGGTCTGTGTACAGGTTCTACATGAGCACAATTAAATGTTCTGGAATTCCCATTCTTTGCAGAGTTACCCATTATATCCAAGCATGGTTTGTTAACCTCATACCTTCCCTTGTGGTTTCTTTTCTTGCTCTTGACCAAAAATGAAAGTTTGCTGCTGGCCCCACTCAATCTGTCTAGCATAGCCCTTCACACTTAGAACTCATTTTTGTTGACTAGTAAGTTAGTACTCTTTGATACTCTTGTAAGTACTGAAATAGCCAACTTTGCGAACTGATTGAAATACTCTATTAGAGTGAATATTACTGCTGTAAATGTATTACAACTACGAGGTCTAATCTTGAACTGACGCATGAAAAATTCTTTTAATTTTGAAGCCACAAGATGTTAGATATTGAAATGTCAGATATCATGTTGTCCAACTGCCTCATCCATATTTGAGATAATTAAGGCATGTTATTAGTTTCCATTGGGTTAGCAGATAACTATAATAACTAGCACTAACTGGGTGATTATTTTTGCCTGCCAGTGTATTAAGTTCTTCACATTCATTTATTTTAATCCTTACAACTCTTATAATAAATGAGCTATTGTTACTCATATTTTAGAGGTGAAGAAACTCAAACTTCAAGAAGTAAGGGAATGTATTCAGCAGCCTAGTATGAGGAAGAACACTATCAAGAACCATGTCAGTTAAGGAGCTGGCAGCAATCTTATTTTAAAGAGGAAAAAGCCCATAACTGTAAATATGTGATGGCTGCCTTTAGGGAGTCCTTTCAGAGCCATGACTAATGAGTTACTTGTCAAGCTATTGGTTACATTATGTGCCCCTGAGCAAAGCAAAATGGAGAGAATTAAATATCCTTACACCAAGGGAGCATGACCCTAGAGCTCTCTCAGGCAAGCCTTGGCTGGCATGCACCAAGAACTACTGTTTACTCCCAAGGGAAAACAGTATCTTGTAACCTGGCACTTGTAGTAAGTAACTGTAGGAGGGTTTAATATTGTAAACTATTATTTGCCATGAGTCAAGGTGGGAGTAACTGGATTTTCAATGAGAGATGAATTTCCACCAATTCTGTGAAATAAGAAATATGTGAAAAAAATAGGTTTTGTGGTCTTATTTCTACTGTAGTTTTTGTGCCCAAGTTTTTACAGCTGTGGGAAGGGCTATCTGACCCTAACCACTTTCCACTTGATTTTCCAAAACTGTCTCCTTATGACAAAAATAAACTTTTCTTTCAAGCTGTTAGGTCCAGCATCTGGACTATTGTGAATGTTGCCATGCCTGATTTCCATTCCCAGTTTATGTTCATGGCTGTCTTCCCACAGTCTTCCCTTCAAGAGAAAAACAAAATTAATTTGCTGTGAATTTTTAATTATCCCAAAAGAGTTGATAATGACAGCAATATATCAAAGTGGGTAACCAACTCAATAACAGTAAGGAAAAGGAAGACAGGGTTGTGCAAGAAGTAGAGACAACAAAGATTTGACACTTTAACATACACGATACTGCATTATCAGTAACAATTATGTGTGTATACATAGGAAGAGAGGATGAATGATCAGGTGTGTCTAGGCAACAGGAAATATACCTATGACCATATATATATATATGTTTGGCAGATGACATTTCTACATATGTATTTGTATGTGATATAAGAATATCCATATATATAGTAGAGCTAACAGGGCAAAGTTTTGATAACTTCTTACCCACAGCCAAATACCCTGAGAGAGTGAGTCATTGGATCCAAGGTCTTGGGACCGTGGTTGCAGAAGACATCAAGCTCAACTGGCATAACATACTACACAAAAGCATTGTTCTACATCCTGCTTTGGTGAGTAACATCTGGGGTTTTAACCTTGCAGTGGCAATCTAACATACAACAATTGGTCTCTCCTTGTCCAGAACAAACAAAAATGAAGAAAACTGAAGACACATAGAAACAATTAGTCCAAGGGAACTGGTGGACCATGTGAACCTCAGCCTACATGACCCTGAGACTGGAAGAACTAGACGGTGCCCAGCCACCACTGTCAACCACTCAGGGATCAAACTAGGAGATCCTGGATAGAATAAGAAAAATTGAACAAAACTCAAAATTAGAAAAAAAGACCAGGCTTACTGGTCTGCTAAAGACTGAAACCCCTGAGAATATGGCTCCTAGTGACCTTTCAATCTTGGAATTGAACTCATTCCTGTGGCTTCCAGCCAAACTCTAGACAGGTGTATAAGGTGAACATTTACACGAGGTAGGTAAACTCCTTAGAACAATGAACTGTATGGGACCACCAGAAGGGCAGTATTTGCAGAGGGAGACAGCTCAGAGGGCAGGAATGCATAGGAAAGAAAGAGGGAAAGGGTAGCCAGAGGGAAGAAGTGGGAAGAGAGTTGTTACATTATGAGAATTGCAGTCAATAGCATGAAACAAAATGTGTATGGACTTTTGTATCGGAAACAAATTTGCTCTGTAAATTTTCACATGAATCACAATTTTTAAAAATTTAAAAAGGCACAGTAAAATGGTACATTCACATTGGAAAAAAAAAGGAAATTTCTTATAAAGTTAAATATACATTTACCATGCAATTCAATCATTCACGTGATACTCACAGCTGCCTTATTTGTAATTGAAAAAACAGCCTGATGTTTACGAACAGGTGAATAAAGAGTAAGTAGTACCAAAAAAAAAAAAAAGTAGTACGTTCATAAAATGGAATTCATCTCAGCAATAGAAAGGAATGAAGTACTGGCACGTTGAATAACATGAAACAACTTCAAAAACATGCTGAGCTAAAGAAACTAACACAAAAAAGTGCATGCTGTATGATTCAATATATATGAAATTCTAGAAAAGGCAAAGCATTTGTAGTGACTGCTTGTGAAGGTGGGGCAAAGAGGAAAATTTCTAAAAGGGCACAAAGACCTTTTTTGGGCATGGTGGTAGGTACTGTTGTTGTTATGTGCCATTGAGTTGTCTCCAACTCATAGCAACCTTATGTACAACAGAATGAAACACTGCCTGGTCCTGTGCCAGCCTCACAATCCCCACTATACCTAAGCCTGTCACTGCAACTAATGTGTCAGTCCATCTTGTTGAGGGCCTTCTCCTTTTTCATTGACCCTCCACTTTATCAAGCATGATATCCTTCTCCAGAGAATGGTTCCTTCTGACAACATGACCAAAGTAAGTGAGATGAAGTCTGGCCATTCTCACTTCTGAGGAGTATTCCAGCTGTGCTTCTTCCAGGACAGATTTGTTACTTTTTTTAGCAGTCTATGGTACTTTCAGCATTCTTTGCAAACATCACAACTCAAAAGCATCAACTCTTCTTCAGTCTTCCTTGTTCATTGTCCAGTTCTCACATGCACATGAGGTGATTGAAAATACTATGACTTGAGTTAGGTGCATCTTGGTCTTCAAGGAGATATCTTTGCTACTCAGCACTTGAAAGAGGTCTTTTGCAGCAGATTTGTCCAATGCTATACGTTGTCTTATATGTTGACAGCTTCTTCCATTGGCATTGATTGTAGAACCAAGCAATATGAAGACTTTGACAACTTCAATCTTTTCTCCATTTATCATGATGCTGCTTATAGGTCCAATTGTGAGGATTTTGTTTTCTTTATATTGAGGTGTAATCCATATTGCAGACTGTAGTCCTTAATCTTCATCAGTAAGTGCTTCAAGTCATCTTCACTTTCAGCAAGCAAAGTTGTGTCATTAGTGTATCCTGGGTTGTTAATGAGTCTTCCTTCAATCCTGATGCCACATTCTTCATACATTCCAGCTTCTTGGACTATTTGCTCAGCCTACAGATTGAATTTGTTGTTATTGTTGTTAGATGCTGTTGAGTCGTCTCCGACTCATAGCGACCCCATGCACAGCAGAACGAAACACCTCCGGATCCCACACCAGCTCCATGATCCTTGCTATACTTGAGCCCGTTGTCGCAGCCACCATGTCAATCCATCTCGTCGAAGGCCTTCCCCTCTTTCGTTGACCCTCCACCTTAACAAGCATGACATCCTTCTCCAGGGAATGGTCCCCTCTGACAACATGACCAAAGTAGGTGAGATGAAGTCTGGCCACCTCGTTTCCAAGGAGCATCTCAGCTGCACTTCCTCCAGGACAGATCTGTTAGTTCTTTTGGCGGTCCATGGTACTTTCAGCATTCTTCGCCAGCACCACAACTCAAAAGCATCAACTCATTGTCAGTCTTCCTTATTCATTGTCCAGCTCTCACATGCATCAAGGTGATTGGATACAACCCTGACACATTCCCTTCCTGATTTTAAACCACGCAGTCTCCCCTTGTTCTGTTCGAACAACAGCCTCCTGGTCTATATACAGGTTCCTCATGAGTACAATTAAGTGTTCTGGAATTCCCATTCTTCTCAGTGTTATCCATAATTTGTTATGATCCACAAATCGAATGCCTTAGCATAGTCAGTAAAACATGAGTAAACATCTTTCTGGTATTCTTTGCTTTGAGCCAAGATCCATCTGATGTCAGCAATAATATCCTTTGTTCCATGTCTTCTTCTGAATCTAGCTTGCATTTCTGGAGGTTCTCTGTCAATATACTGCTGCAACCATTTTTTAATAATCTTCAGTAAGATTTTACTTGTGTGTGATATTGATAATAATGTTCAAAAATTTCCACATTCTGTGGGATCACCTTTCTTTGAAATGGGTACAAAAATGGATCTCTTCCAGTCAGTTGGCCAGGTAAATGACTTCCAAATCTCTTGGCATACCCAAGTGAGTGCCTCCAGAGTGACATTCGTTTGTTGAAGAATCTCAGTGGGTATTCTGTCAATTCCTGGAGCCTTGTTGTTGTTGTTTTTTTGCCAATCCCTTCAGTGCAGCTTTGACTTCTTCCTTCAATACCATTGGTTCTTGATCATATGCCACCTCCTGAAGTGGATGATCATCAACCAATTCTTTTTGGTACAGTGACTTTGTGTATTCCATCCATCTTTTTTTTTAATGCTTCTTGCATCATTCAATATTTTGCCCATAGAATCTTTCAATATTGCAACTTGAGACTTAAATTTTTTCCTCAGTTCTTTCAGCTTGAGAAATGCTGAGCATGTTCTTCCCTTTTGGTTTTCTAACTCCAGGTCTTTACACATTTCATTATAGTAATTGGCTTTGTCTACTCAAGTTGCTCTTTGATATCTTCTGTTCTTTTATCTTGTCATTTCTTCCATTTGCTTTAGCTACTCTTTGCTCAAGGGCAAGTTTCAGAGTCTCTTCTGACATCCATTTTGGTCTTTTCTTCCTTTCCTGTCTTCTTAATGACCTTTTGTTCATGGATGATGTTCTTGATAGCATCCCAAAATTCCTCTGGTTTTCAGTCACTGGTGTTAAATGCATCAAATCTGTTCTTTAGATGGTCTCTAAATTTGGGAGAAATATAATCAAGGTCATATTTTGGCTCTGATGGACTTGTTTTAGTTGTCTTCAGCTTCAGCTTGAACTTGCATATGAGCAGCTGATGGTCTGTTCCACAAACAGCTCCTGGACTAGTTTTGGCTGAGGATATTGAGCTTCTCCATCACCTCTTGCCACAGGTGTAGTTGATCTGATTCCTGTGTACTCCATGAAGTCCACGTGTATAGCTCCTGTTTGTGTTGTTGAAAAAAGGTATTTGTAATGAATAAGTCATCGGTCTTACAGAATTCTATCATGCGATCTCCAGCATTATTTCTATCACTAGACCATATTACCCAACTACCAGTGATTCTTCATTTCCAACTTTTGCATTCCAATCACCAGTGATAATTAACAAATCTTGGTTGCATGTTCAGTCAATTCTAGACTGCAGAAGCTGGTAAAAATCTTCAATTTCCTCATCTCTGGCTTTGTTGGTTCGTGTGTAAATTTGAATAATAGTAGTATTAACTGGTCTTCTTTGTAGGCATAGGATATTATCCTATCACTGATAGCGTTGTACATCAGGATAGATCTTGATACATTCTTTGTGACAATGAATGCCATGCCATTCCTTTTCAATCTGTGGTTGCTGGCATAGTAGATGATATGGTTGTCTGATTCAATATGGCCAAAACCAGTCATTTCCACCCACTAATGCCTAGGATACTGATCTTTATGCATTCCATTTCATTTTTGACAACTTCCAATTTTCCTAGGTTCATACTTCGTACATTCCATGGTCCAATTATTAATGGATATTTACAGCTGTTTCTTCTCATCTTGAGATGTGCCATCAGCAAATGGAGGTCCTGAAATCTTTACTCTCCACATCATTAAGGTCGGCTCTACTCTGAGGAGGCAGCTTTTCCCCAGTCCTATTCTGAGTGCCTCCTGACCTGAGGGGCTCATCTTCCATCACTTTGTATTGGACAACATTTTAGGGCTATTCATAAAGCTTTCCAATAATATATCAGACAGTGTTTCACTGCCATTCATAAGGTTTTCACTGGCCAATTCTTTGAGAAGCGGAAGGCCTTTTGCTTTTGAATCTTTATTAGTCTGGAAGCTCTGCTGAAGCCTGTCCACCATCATGATAGGTACTAGCAAGAATATTTTTGTCAGAACTCATCAAACTGTACACTTTAAATGATGTATTTTGTTATATGTAAATTATATCACAATACAGTTGATTCATATTTTAAGAAGGCATGGATATTTCTCTATAACTTTAATGCATATAATTACTTCTTCAGACTGCTTATTTTGGGACACTTCACCTCTCTCTCTACTGCCTCCCTACACTGATTCTTAGCTCTTCAAAGAGTCATTTTAGCAGGAAGTGTCTCTGTGACTTCTCCAAATATGCCATCCATGCTGCATTCAATCCAGGAACAAAGCACTCTTCTAAAACTGAATTTCAGAGAACAGTTTGAATTCCTTTAGGCAAAGTCAAGCAATATCCATTGCAAAGGGACATCACTGAACTGAATAACTTTTAATTGAGTGCCTGGCAAGTATGATAAAGTTTTATAAAGGGGTAATGAAAATATTTGAAATTGATTGCAGTGATGGTTGCACAACTATGTAAATTTACTAAAAACCATTTGCATTACTTTCCTATGGCCAGTGTAACATAAACTGGATGACTTAAAACTACAGAAATTTATTCTTTCACAGTTCTGGAGATAGAAGTCAAATCAAGTGTTGGCAGAGCCATGTTCCTTCCAAAGCCTCCAGGAGAGAATTGTTTCTTACCTTTTCCAGCTTTTGGTAGTCCCAAGTGACCTTTTCTTAAGGCCAATCTCTTCACATGCCCTTCTTACTGTGTCTGTATTTCTTCTTTACTTAAAAGGACACCATATTGAATAAAGGACCCACTCTACTCCAATATAACCTCATCTGACTTAATTACATCTATGAAGACCCTACTTCCAGATAAGGTCACATTCTGAAGGTCTAGAAATGACATGAAATTTGGAAGGATGCTCTCCAACCCCGTGTGAATTGTACACTTTAGATGCATGAATTACATTGAGATATAATTCCCCAAATCAGTTTGGGGAAAAAAAATATAGTTGTGATAAAGATGCAACTGATTACTGTGCCATTGAATTGGCCAGTGTTGCTTCTATTAGTATTCCTCTTTGTCTATATATGTCTGTCCTCTGGATTTTCCTTTGAACTAGTCTTAACATCTTATTGGTTCCCTCATTAATTAATTAATGTATGAAATAAAATTTTTGACAGGGATTTACTTTTAAAAAGAGAGAATTTACTCTTTTAAAAAGAGAGAAAATAGGGTCTTTCTCATGAAGATTTTTAGTTTATCAAATGAATTATATGGGGAAAATTTAAAGCCAGGACAAACCTGTGGACAAACCTCCAAAGGTTTGTCAATCCCGAAAATGTCAGTCCCCAAAATGAGCAGCCACTATGAGCTGACACTGCTTCTGGTCCTTCATTACTTCATTTAATCTTCACAACAATGAAGCTTGGTAAGAATTGTTAGTCTTCTTTTCCAGAAGTAGAGGCTTGAGTCAAATAAGAGGCTTTAGATTACAGAGTGAATCAAGATTTGACTTAGGTCCAGCTGACTTCTTGAATCCTCCTTATTTTTAGTCATGAAGAGATAATGTAGTGGAGTTGCTGTAGAAAGCCACTCAGCAGAGTTATGAGTCCTGCAACTAAACTTAATTTTAAGTTGTTACAGGCTTTGGACAAGTGATTTCTCAATTCTGTTGATAAGCTAAAATCATGTCATTTTCTAAAGTAATTATAAAATATTTACATTCCAACCAGCAAAATATGAGAGTTCTAATTGCTCAACATCATCACCATCACTTAGTTCTGTGAGCTGCAGCCATTCTAGTGGGTGGGTAGAGGTATCTCTTAATGTGTGTGCATGTTGAAAGCTAATTGTAGTTTTAATTTGCATTTCACTGATAACCAGTGATTCTGAACATCTTTTCTTGTGCCACTTGTTAAAATTTTTAACCAAACTCTGGAATGGATATAAAATTAGAACTTTTTGTGTCACACATAGTTTACTGTGAGCATTTCTATGGATTAATTTCTTATTTTAGGTTTTAGTAAAAAGAATGAGGAATAGTTGAGGGAAAACTGCCTTTTTTTTTTTTTTTTTTTAAACCCTATTCCCCCTTCAGTGAGCTCTGGTAGCTTAATGCCTAAGGCTCTTGACTGCTAACCAGTTCAAACCCACCAGCCACTCCTCAGAAGAAAGGTTGGGCAATCTACTTCCATAGTGATACTGCCTCGGAAACTCAAGGAGGAGTCTCTATGGATCTGGGTCCAACTCGACAGCACATAGCAACAACAACAACAACAATTCCCCCTTCAAGCCCTTCCTCCCCATTTTTTTATTTTTTCTTTGACTCAGTGGTTTCTTACACAAAAGTGAGCTTTTTGGGACTGTATCTTATCACTATTACCAGAGGGGACAGAATGGGTTTGGTGAAATGAAAGACATAAAGGACAACAATATTTCTGGGAAAGAGAAGAATGAGTAAAACTTTTATTGAAGATCTGCTGAGGACAAGCTGCTGTCCCAGTTAAGGAGATTCGAAGTGGTCTCTAAAGTTTGAACAGAGGTGATTGGGAAGATAAAACCATTGAGAGGATTTAGATTATTTGTGGGAAAGTGCATTTGGGAAGATGATAGAATATTTTTTAGATATGTTAAATTTTAAATAGTGAGCATTTTCTGACTCAAAAAGATGGAATTTTTTTTTTTTTTTAATTGTGATTTGGGTGAAAATTTACAGAACACATTCACTTTTCATACAGCAGTTCACATACACTTTGTCTCATGACATTGACCACAATTTACCACAATGCAACAGCTCCCCTCCCACTTCCTCCTGATAGTTACCTCCTCCCTGTGTCCATCCCTCCATGTACTCCTGCCCCCTGAGCTGTCTCCCTGTGCATAAACAGCCCTTCTTTCTTCTGTAATTGTTCTCTCCAAGGAGTGTATCTACCTCAGGTAAATGTTGAACTCATATGCCTGTGTTTTGTTTGGCTGGAAGCCACAAGTGTGGGTTCAATTCCAGACCTGAAAGGCAACTAGAGGCCATAGTCTCAGTGGTTCCATCAGGCTCTATCAGACCAGCAAACCTGGTTCCCCAAAAAGATGGAAATTCTTGAAAGAGTTCAGGCTTAGATATAATGTGGTATTCTTTCACATAGAGTTCTCGGAGGAAGCCTTGAGCATGGATGATAGGTAGTATGAAGAAATGGTTAAGAAATTGAATTTTTAGAATTTAGCAGATGTGTTTGAATTCCTGTTCTGCCAATTACTAGCTATGAAATATGAAGCAAATTAGGTAATCTTTTTGAGATTCAGTTCTTTCCTATAAGGTGGGGCTAATAGTGGCTAAGTCACTTGCCTGCTAACCAGAAGGCTGACGGTTCAAACCCACCAGCCACTCCTCGGAAGGAAGGTTGGGCAATCCTACTTCCGTAGTGATACTGCCTCGGAAACCCAAGGAAGGGTCGCTATGAGTCGGGGCCGACTCGATGGCACATAACAATAACAACAACAGTAACATCTACTTCATAAGGCCAATAAAATGAAATAAATTATAAGGTACATGAAATCTTAGCATGTTAACTGTCACTTATTATGCTTGATATATTATGAAATTAGAAATATTTCCAATGAAGGGACTAAAAAGAGAAGAACTTAATAGGAATAATAATTACACAGTGGAACTTATCGTCAACAGTGTCTAGGTGATCATTTGATAAAATATGAAAATGAAAATAACAATTAAAATCAATTTTTTTTCTTTTTTTACTTGAACTTTTTCCAATGCATTATGAAAGGTCCATATTTCTGCTAGTTAAATTGTGACTGAAAATGGTTGTTGTAAGAAATTGTAGGCAGAAAAATAAAATGAAAGAATGGAAAGAAGTGAATGCTTTATTTGATGAGGTAATATCATCTCCCTCCTTCCTCTCCTTCTTTTTAACCCAAAGCAACTGGCAACGTTTTGGAAATACAGAGAGGGTCACAAATGTTTGTCTCAACTAAAAGAAAGATACATGTTAAGATTATGTAGTTTTAATAGATAATTATGACTGAAGACATGCTCCAGGTTTATAGCCTTTACATCCACCATTCCTTCAGCCTGTAACAGTCTTGCTCAGGTAACCACATGGCTCATTGCTTCATTTCAGTCATCTAAATGTCATTTCCTCAGAGAGGGCTTCTCTGAGCACCCTCTGTCTTTGTTTGCTAGTGCTGCCATAACAGAAATGCCAGAAGAAAAGTACAAAGATAGCACAGATATTTTTCATACATTCCTTACTCAGTTTCTTTCATTATTCACTTTTTACATTACCATGGTACATTTTAAGAAATCATTATGGTACATTAAGAGTAACCAGCAATCATGAAGATGGTGCAGAACCAGGGAGCTCTTCCTTCTAGACTCAATAGCATCTAACAACAACACTATTAACCAAACTCTGGTTAGCATAGTGGCTAAGGAACTTGACTGCTAACCAGAAGGCTGGCGGTTCAAATCCACCACCCACTCCTCGGAAGGAAGGTTGGGCAATCCTACTTCTGTAGCGATACTGCCTCGGAAACCCAAGGAGGGGTCGCTATGAGTCGGGTCCGACTCGACGGCACATAACAACAACAACAGACTTCATTTGGAGTTCATCAGCTTTCCCATTAGTCATCTCATTCTATGCCAGGATCCATTCCAGGACGCCATATTGCACTTAGTTGTCATGTTCCCTCTACTCTATGACAGTGCCTTAGTCTTTCTTAGTTTATTGTGACCATGACAGTTTTGAGGAGTACTGTGTTAAAACTTTGATAAATAACTCCCCCTTGCCTCAACCAAAATTATGTAACCTCTTAACCCCCAGGTGGGATGGCAGAGTAGCTTTCCCCTAACCATAGTTGATATTTATTTCAAGTGGCATGTCTCCCACTATAATTACTGCTCATTGCTGAAAGTTTATCCTTATGCAATGATTGCCCTTCTATGTTGAGCTCCCTTGTGCAGCCCTGTTTTGGGTTGTATAAAATTCATGTGAATATTGCAAACAGTACAAAGAACTATTATGCTAAAATTAAAAATTTAACTAGAAAAATCAGCAAAGTCAAATATTTTATATAATACTAGATTCTTTTCTTCTGTATTAGTTAGAATGTTTTGCCTGGAATTTAAGGGGAAGGAAAAAAAGAAACTACTAGCAGTTTTGTTTTCTTTAGTCTTCTTCAATCAATGCTCCTTCCACCTTTTCTTTAAAAGGGGTGCTTTTCTCAAGGAGTGTTGTTATCGTTTGGTTCTGTCAAATCAGCTCTGACTTATAGCAACCCTATGTATGACCGAACAAAACACTGCCTGGTTTTGTGCCATCCTCACAATCCTTGCTATGCTTGAGCCCATCATTGCAGCCACTGTGTCAATCCATCTCATTGATGGGCTTCTTTTTTTTTATTGACCCTCCACTTTACCAAGCATGATATCCTTCTCCAAGGAAGGTTCCTTCTGACAACATGACCAAAGTAGGGGAGATGTAGTCTGGCCATTCACAATTTCTTAACTATAATCCCAAATAAACTTCAATTACAGCAGAATGTGGAAATTATTGAACAATATCATCAATATCATGTGCAAGCAAAATTTTGCTGAACATAATTCAAAAATGATGGCAGCAGTACATTGACAGGGAACTACCAGGAAGTCAATCCAGATTCCCTGGAAGAGCATGCAGAATGAGGAATATTATTGCTAATGTCAGATGGATCTTGGTTGAAAGCAGAGAACACCAGAAAGATGTTTATCTGTGTTTTATTAACAATGAAAAAGCATTAAATGGTGTGGATCTTAGAAAATTATGGATAACATTGCAAAGAATGGAAATTTCAGAATGCTTAATTATGGACAGGTTCATGAGGAACCTGTCCACAGACCAAGAGGCAGTCATTTGAACAGAACAAAGTGATACTGAGTGGTTTAAAATCAGAGTTGTATACATCAGGGTTGTATCCTTTAGCCATACTTACTCAATCTTCATGCTGAGCAAATCATCCAAGAAGCTGGACTATATAAAAAAGAATGTGATATCAAGATTGGAGGAAGACTCATTAATTGTCTGTGAGATGCAGATGACACTATTTTGCTTGCTAAAAGTGAAGAGGACTTGAAGCACTTAGTGATAAAGATCAAAGACTACAGCCTTCCACGTGGACTACATCTCAACACAAAGAAAACAAAAATCCTCACAACTGGACCAATAAGCAACATCATGATAAACTGAGAACAGATTGAACTTGTCAATGATTTAGTTTTTCTTGGATCTACACTTAATGCCTATGGAAGCAGCAGTTAAGAAATGAAACTACTTACCGCATTTGGCAAATCTCCTGCAAAAGATCTCTTTAAAGATGTTATCTTGAGAATTAAGCTGTGTCTGACTCAAGCCATGATATTTCCTTCAGCACTTGAAAGAGGTCTTTTGCAACAGATTTACCCAATGAAATATGTCTTTTGATGTCTTGACTGCTGCTTCCATTGGCATTGATTGTAGAACCAAATTGTCCTTGACAACTTCAACCTTTTCTCCATCCTTCATGAAGCTGTTTATTGGGCCAGTTGTGAGAATTTTTGTTTTCTTTATATTGAGGTGTAATCCATATCAGTAAATACTCCAAGTCATCCTCACTTACAGCAAGCAAAGTTGTGTCATCTGTGTATCTCAGATTGTTAATGAACATTCCCACAATCCTGATGCCACGTTCTTCTTCATTTAGTCCAGCATCTCAGATTATTTCTTCAGCATACAGATTGAATAAGTATGGTGAAAGGATACAGCCCTGACACACTCCCTTCCTGATTTTAAACCATGAAGTACCCCCTTTTTCTGTTCAAATGACAGCCTCCTGGTCTATGTACAGGTTCTTCATGAGTACAATGAAATGTTCCGGAATTCCCATTCTTTTCAATATTACTGACAATATGTTGTGATCCACACAATTGAATGCCTTTGCATAGTCAATAAAACACAAGCAAACATCTTTCTGGTATTCTTTGCTTTGAGTCAAAATCCATCTGACATTAACTATGATATCCCTTGCACCACATTCCCTTCTGCATCCAGCTTGCATTTCTGGAAGTTCTCTTTCTATGTACTGCTGCAACAATTTTTGAATTATCTTCAATAAGATTTTACTTGTGTGTGATATTAATGACATTGTTTGGTAATTTCCAGATTCTATGGGATCACCTTTCTTTGGAATGGGTACAAATATGGATCTCTTCCAGTCAGTTGGCCAAGTAGCTGTCTTCCAAATCTCTTAGTGTAGATGAGTTAGTGCCTCCAGTGCAGCATCCATTTGTTGAAACATCTCAATGGGTATTCTGTCAATTCATGGAGCCTTGTTTTTCACCAATTCCTTCATTGCAGCTTTGACTTCTTCCTTCATTACCAATGGTTCTTGATCATATGCCACCTTCTGAAATGGATGATCATCTATCAGTTCTTTTTGGTATAGTGATTCTGTGTATTCCATCTGTCTTCTTTTGATGTTTGTTGCATCATTCAACATATTGCGCATGGAATACTTAAATATTGCAATTTGAGGCTTAAATTTTTTCCTCAGTTCTTTCAGCTTGA
This sequence comes from Orycteropus afer afer, assembly GCF_000298275.1. Taxonomy (NCBI): domain Eukaryota; kingdom Metazoa; phylum Chordata; class Mammalia; order Tubulidentata; family Orycteropodidae; genus Orycteropus; species Orycteropus afer. Next base: position 314,133 of record NW_006921826.1, on the reverse strand, counting down.
GACATGCCAAGCATGTTCTTCCCTTTTGGTTTTCCAACTCCAGGTCTTTGCACATTTCATTATAATAATTGACTTTGTCTTCTTGAGATGCTCTTTGAAATCTTCTGTGCAGCTCTTTTGTCCTGTCGATTCTTCCACTGCTTAGCTACTCTCTCTGCTCAAGGGCAAGTTTCAGAATTTCTCCTGACATCATTTTGGTCTTTTCTTCCTTTCCTGTCTTTTTAATAACCTCTTGCTTTCTTCATGGATGATATTCTTGATATCATCCCACAATTCCTCTGGTTTTCAGTCATTGGTGTTCAATGCATCAAATCTATTCTTTAGATGTTCTCTAAATTCAAGAGGAATATAATCAAGGTCATATTTTGGCTCTTGTGGACTTCTTTTAATTGTCTTCAGTTTCAACTTGAACATGCATATGAGCAGTTGATGGTCTGTTCCACAGTCAGCTCATGGTTTTGTTTTGGCTGAAGATATTGAACTTCTCCATTGCCTCTTGCCACAGATGTGGTCAATCTGATTCCTGTATACTCCATCTAGTGAAGTCCACATGTATAGCTGCCATTTGTGTTGTTGAAAAAAGGTATTTGAATGAATAAGTCGTTGTTGGTCTTGCAAAATTCTATTATGCAATCTCCAGTGTTATTTCTATCACCAAGGCTACATTTTCCAGCTACCAGTGATTCTTCTTTGTTTCCAACTTTTGCATTCCAATCACTGGTGATAATTAACACATCTTGGTTGCATGTACGGTTGACTTCAGACTGCAGAAGTTGGTAAAAATCTTCAATTCGTCATCTTTGGCTTTGGTGTTTGGTGCGTAAATTTGAATAATAGTATTATTAACTGGTGTTCCTTGTAGGGGTATGGATAGTATCCTATCACTGACAGCATTGAAACAGTCTTTGTAGCAATGAATGCCACGCCATTCCCCTTCAATTGGACATTCCTGACATAGTAGATCATATAGTTAGTTCTCTGATTCAAAATGGCCCATGCCTATCCATTTCAGCTCCCTAATGCCTACGATATTGATCTTTATGTGTTTCATTTCGTTTCTGACAACTTTCAATTGTCCTAGATTCATACTTCATACATTCCATGTTCCAATTATTAATAGATGTTTGAAGCTGTTTCTTCTCATCTTGAGATGGGCTCCATCAGCAAATGGGAGTCCTGAAAGCTTTACTCTATGCAGATCATTATGGGTTGGCTCTACTCTGAGGAGGGAGCTCTTCTCCCTTCAGACCTGAAGGGCTCATCTCCCAGCACTATATCGTACAATGTTTCACTCCTATTCATAAGGTTTTTCACTGGCCAATTCTTTGAGAAAAATGTTTGCTACTAAGAATCCCTATTACCCTACATTTCTCTATTACCTACATTTCTCTAGTGGCACAGTAGAAATTACTGTTCATATTAATACAGATAAGACCAATGAAGTAAGGTGGCACTTGAAGCTGGAGTCTCTACGAGCATGGAATTCTCTATAACTCCTGCCAAATCAGAAGCTGTCTCCTTGTGGATGGAAAGAACCTTTGGTTCTAAGTGGGTCTCCTGGAGGGCAGGGTCTTATACCTTGAATAGCTCTGAATGCCCTGCTCCCAATTCATGTTTGGAATATTGTAGAGACTCAGTAATTTTGACCAACTAGCTTTTTCTGCTCGGAAGGAAGGTTGGGCAATCCTACTTCCGTAGTGATACTGCCTCGGAAACCCAAGGAGGGGTCGCTATGAGTCAGGTCTGACGCGACGGCACATAACAACAACAACAACAACAGCTTTTTCTGACTAACAAATTACCCACAAACTCAGTGGCTTAACAATTATGTTATTCTCACTCAGGGTCTGTGGGTCAGCTAGGGATGGGCTGATCTATTCTGGGTTAAGCTGCACTTGCCTGTGAGCTGCAGGTTGGGTCCAGTGTGCTCCACATGTCTCTCATCCTCCCTGGACTAGCAGACTACTTGGGATGTGTTCTCATAGTAATAGCAGAAGCCCAAGGGGAAAAAGGAAAACTCAAGTAACCTCTTAAAGTTTATGCACCGCACTAGCAAACTACCACTTCTGTCTCCGTTTAATTAGCCAAAGAAAGTTACATAATTACATCGTAAGGTATGGGTTGGGAAATTTATATCATTAGTAGAAATAAGTACATATTTACATGCAAAAAGTACAGATTCAGGAGGGATGAACATTTAGGGAAAATAATTCAAATACCACAGTGAATTCGTGAACGAAAGGAAGATTTTATCCTTGCTGGAGTGCAGAATTGGGGAAATGGGGGAATAAGTTTCAATGGGACAGAGAATTACTTGCATCATACATTCATTGTTGTTGTTGTTATGTGCCGTCGAGTTGGACTCGACTCATAGCGACCCCTCCTTGGGTTTCCAAGGCAGTATCACTATGGAAGTAGATAATATAAGACTAATTATGAACTCCACTCATGTCTTGATGAAGACTTTTACCGACAATCTATAACATTTTTAACAAGCCAAATACAAGAATATTAAGCTCTGGTAGCATAGTGCCTAAGGCACTTGACTGCTAACCAGAAGGCTGATGGTTCAAACCCACCAGCCACTCCTCGGAAGGAAGATGGGGCAATCTACTTCCGTAGTCATACTGCCTCGGCAACCCAAGGAGGGGTCACTATGAGTCGGGTGCAACTCGACAGTAAACAACATAGTAATTTTAAGCAGATAGAAAAGAAAAGAATAGTCTTAGTCCTCACATTTTGCAGTTCTCAGGCATTTACATGAGGAGTGAACAGCATTGGCTGTTCATAACCACACCTTTCTCCTGGAGAACTGAACTGAAACCCAAGCACCAATGTAGTTCAGCCTAGGGATTACCTGTTTGAGATTTAACACTTGGTGAATGGAACTTGTTGCTGCTAGGTACCATTGAGTTGATTTTCAACTCATATTGACTCAATGTGACAGAGTAACACATTTCCCAAGGGTTTTCTGTGCAGTGATCTTTAAGTGAGCAGGTTGCCAGGTCTTTTGCAATGTCTCAGCAGAGCTGCTGAGTGGGTTTAAACTGCCACTCCTTCAGTTAGCAGCCAAATACTTTGTTGCACCACCATGCCTCCTTTGATGACACTAAAACCTCATTAATCTTGAGTTAGCCACAAGCAGACATCTCACATCTTACTATAGTTTCCTCTTTCTGAGAAACCATTAATCATTTCTGGGCAAGTGCAATTATGTCAACAGGGAAAAAATTAATAACACATCTTAAGTGCAAGTGTCCAATCCATAATAGATCTTACGAAGTGGACTGTTGTGCCTCTTGATAGAAGATAATGACTTTATACTATTCTATCATGCAATGATCCTCAGCATGTCTCAATTGTTAGGCTGCTTTTATCAACTTGAATTGTTCTGCAAATCAAACTCTGATTATTTCAGAGGAGTATTATAAGAATTAAAATGGTACTGTCTGTAATTATTACAGGGAACAAGAACTTGAGGCAGAAATCTGAGTTCCTGAATCTCTTGGAAATGGACATTGATAAATGTTTATATAGTCTGAGTTTGAAATATAAAAAGTAGAACTCTGCTTTAGCTCATTAACACAAAAAGTGTTCCCCATGCTTCCTCAAATTTTTTGAGTCAAAGTCCTTGAATGACCTAATGTAAACCATTGTTCTATCTTTATGCCCTAATTACCTTTTTAATGAGAGCAATTAAAGTTGACAACACTCAGAACTTGAAACCTCATATAGTCACAAAGGCTCTTTCACCTTTTAACAGAAATAGGGGTGGTGGGCAGGCAGTGGTGGTTCAGTGATAGAATTCTCCCTTTCCATTAAGAAGACTTGGTTCAATTCCCACTAAGTGCAACTCAGGTACAGCCACCACCCATCTGTTAGTGGAGGGCAAGACTGTTACTATGATGCTGAACAGGTATTAGCAAAGATTCCAGAGATATTTTTTCTGAAAATTATCCAATGAAAACATATGAATCACAACAGTTTGATACACAACCAATCACTGGGATGGTGCAAGACTGGGCAGTGTTTTGTTCTAGTGTTGGGTTCCCCTACGGCAGGGCTCCCCCAACCCAAGTCAGGGATAACGCCACCCAAAATCACTCACGAAAGACGTCTCTTGATGCAAAAGCAGGAGGAGTTTATTCGAAGTTCCAGCGCGCTGGGGCTCGACTCATATCCCACGTAGGAGCAGAGGAGTGGAGCCCCCAGCAACAAAATTACACAGTATATAAAGGCAAAACTACAAGGGGGTGGTCAGAGAGAGTACAGATAATTGGTAAGTTTAAGTTTGAATTCTCGGAGGGAGTACAAACGATTGGTAAGTTTAAGTTTGAATTCTCCAATTACATGGTATGGTTGAGTTCAGGGCTTAGTCATCTATGGTTCTGGGAATTGTTTACTAAAACTATATGTTCCTTGCCTCGCCCCAGTTCCTGGAACTGGGGCCCGCCCTTTTGCTGTCCTTAATAGTGGCCTCTTATTGCTATATTAAAATTTACATTTTAATTTTACCTTAATTTTGTATTTCTAATTTCGTATTTACATTTTTAATTCCACACTAGAATGTGTGGGGTGACCATGATTGGGGCCAGTTGCCTTCAGCTATCAACCATAATAATGGTAATGATGGTTGTTGTGTATATGCCTGTATTCCTACTTGGTTCCCAGAAAGAAATACTACTTCTTAAGAGAACTGCCCACCCACCACCATCTGTTTTCAGCTGCTCCCCATTGTCAATCTGTTTCCATGAAACATTTCTTTTCCAGGTGCTGTGCTCCTCTCCTCATACAACATTGCTCCACAGTCACCTTCACTGGAGACTATTTGAAGTTTGTCTGGCACGCACTAGTGGAGTTCCTTTGCCACAATGTCTATGAAGAATGCTGGCTACTTCTCTCACCAGTTTTTTTTTTTTGTTTTTTTTTTAATTGTGATTTGGGTGAAAATTTACAGAGCAATTTCACTTTCCATACAGCATTTCACATACCATTTATCTCATGACATTGACCACAATTTACCACAATGCAACAGCTCCCCTCCCACTTCCTCCTGATAGTTACCTCTTCCCTGTATCCATCCCTCCATACACTCATGATCCTGAGCTGTTTCCCTGCGCATAAGCAGCTCTTCTTTCTCCCATGATTGTTCTCTCCAAGTGTATCTACCTCAGGTAAATGTTCAACTCATATGCCTGTCTTTTGTTTGGCTGGAAGCCACCAGCATGGGTTCAATTCCAGAACTGAAGGGCATCGAGGGGCAATAGTCTCAGTGATTACACCAGGCTCTATCAGACCAGCAAACCTGGGCCCTCCCCTTTTTTTTCTCCAAATGATTTTAAGTTTTGTTCCACATTGTTCTCCCTCTCTATCAAGGATCTCCTATAGATCCCCTTCCAAGTGGTTGACAGTAGTAGCCAGGCACCATTTAGTTCTTCTGGTCTCATAGTCATATAGGCTGCAGATCGGATGGTGTACCAGTCGTTAGGACTAATTGTTTCCATGAATTTTGGTTTTCTTCCTTCTTCTTTGCTCTGCACGGGGAGAGACCCATCGTTGCATCTAGATGGCAGCTTGCTAGCTTTTAAGATCCCAGTCACTACTCACTAAAGTAGGAGGTGGAACAATGTTTTGTGTAGTATGTTATGCCAATTGAGCTTGATGTCCTCTGCGACTATGGTCCTGAGCCCACAGGTTCACTTACTCGGTCCCTCTGGGTAGCTGGCTGTGACCAAGCAGTGACTACAACCTAGCCCCTTGTCAGCTCCACTATACACCTGGGAATTCAGATCATACACATAAAGTTATAGGACCATTGTCTACCAACCCTATACATGTTCTTGGGTACACTCCCCACTTCATAGACATACCTAATAGTTCAGCCTGTCCACCCATCTATCCACCCATATACCCATGTTTGCCTTCACTGACAACGCAGTACTATATGTGCAAAAGGGTTCATCTTTGTTGTCTGTATCTCCCACGTACCGCTCTATGTCTTTCTCTTCCTCAATGCTAACATATTGATCGCACACATTTGGTACATTGCCCGTCTCTTTACCCAAATCAATACTTATCTCTATCTATCTAACAGTGTTCCCTCCCCTGCCCTCCCACCCCTGCTAACCAACAAAGAAAATTTCCATCCAAAGATAAACATTTCCTTGACCTTTACAATAATGGACTAATATAATATTTGTCCTTTTGTGATTGACTTAGTTCACTCAGCATAATGTCCTCCAAGTTCATCCATGTTATGCGGCTCTCACCAGTTTTTAACACCACTGACACATCTGAAGCTGTTTCCTACTCTTCCCTTCACTAGTGATAATGACCTCTGGGCCATTCCCAAGAAAGAAAAATTGTGTTACTTCTTTTGTCAACCACTTGACTGCTAACCAGAAGGTTGGCAGTTCAAACCCACCAACCACTCTTTGGAAGGAAGGTTGGGCAATCTATTTCCATAGTGATACCACGTCAGAAACCCAAGGAGGGGTTTCTATGAATCAGAGACAACTCAATGGCATGTAACAACAACAACAACAACACTCTTTTCTGCATCAGACTACATTAACTTCTAGAGTGTATGCTTGGAAAATCATCTTCTAGAAGTGCCAAAACTCAAGTTCATTAACTACTGTATTAGAGCTTAAATTCAAAAGCACTTGTTTGTGGAAGGCTACGATCTATGGTAGGGGAGGAGAGAGAACTCAGGCACGCCCAAAGCAGGATGGCAGGAGAGTGGGAGAAAGGGGATTAAAAGCCAGGAACCTGGACAGAGGAGCAGTCAGCCACAGGGATCCAGGTGAAGAGAGGGAACTCAGGCACATCCAAAGCAGCAGGATGGTAGAGTGGGAGAAAGGGGATTAAAAGGCCCAGGAATCCAGACAGAGGAGGAGTCCTCCATAGGGACCCAGGTAAGGGTGGTACAAGAGGTCTCCAACAGGGAGACAAACATGTCTGTTGGTTTGTCCTACCGTGGTGACGTGTTGATGAGACTTTTGAAGCTGAGCCACTGTTGTTTCAAACTCAGCGAGATGTACATGGTGTACAGGTATCAGCCCAACTTACAGACTGAGACAGACTAGGAAGAAAGAAGAGGCCATCCACTTCTCAAAGAATTGGCCAGGGAAAACCTTATGAATAG
>NW_006921826.1:305071-305663 GCF_000298275.1 Orycteropus afer afer | reverse complement strand
CAATGAAAGAATTGGTGAAGAACAAGGCTCCGGGAAAATTGACGGAATACCGATTGAGGTATTTCAACAAATGGATGCCCCATTGGAGGCACTCACTTGGTTATGCCAAAAGATTTGGAAGACAGCTACCTGACCAACTGACTGGAAGAGATCCATACTTATATCTGTTCAAAAGAAAGGTGATACCACAGAATGTGGAAATTATCAAACAATATCATTAATACTGCACCCAAGTAAGATCTTACAGAAGATAATTCAAAAACGTTTGCAGTATTGACAGAGAACTTCCAGAGGTGCAGGCTGGATTCAGAAGAGGACGTGGAACAAGGGAAATCATAGCTGTTGTCAGATGGATCTTGGCTCAAGGCAAAGAACACAAGAAAGATGATTACTTGTGTTTTATTGACTATGCAAAGGCATTTGATTATGTGGATCATGACAAATTATGGATAACATTGAGAATGGGAATTCCTGACACTTGATTGTACTCATGAGGTACCTGTACCTTGACCAGGAGGCTGTCATTTGAACAGAACAAGGGGACACTACATGGTTTAAAATCAAGAAGGGAGTGTGTCAGGGTTGTATTCTT
>NW_006921826.1:285240-304686 GCF_000298275.1 Orycteropus afer afer | reverse complement strand
GACCATTCCCTGGAGAAGGGTGTCATGCTTGGTAGGGTGGAGGGTCAACAAAAGAGGGGGAGGCCTTCAATGAGATGGATTGACATGGTGGCTGCAATGATGGGTTCAAGTATAGCAGGGATCATGGAGCTGGTGTGGGATCAGGCGGTGTTTCAGTTTTGTTGTGCATGGGTCGATATGAGTCGGAAATGACTCGATGGCACCTGACAACAACAACAACAACAACAACAATGGCCTATGGTATTGAATACCAGAAGTTTACCTGTGTTATACTGACTATGCAAAAGTATTATACTGTGAAGATCATAACAAATTGTGGATAACATTGAGAAGAATGGGAATTCCAAAACACTTCATTGTACTCATGAGGAAACTGTACATTGACCAGGAGGCTGTTATTTGAACAGAACAAGGAGACACTGCATGGTTTAAATTCAAGAAGGGAGTGCATCAGGGTGTATCCTTTCACCATACTTATTCAATCTGTATGCTGAGCAAATAATCTGAGCAGCTGGACTATATGAAGAACGTTGCATCAGGATTGGAGGAAGACTCATTAACAACCTACGATACACTGATGACACAACTTTGCTTGCTGAAAATGAGGATTACTTGAAACACTTACTGATGAATGTTAAAGACTATAGTCTGCAGTCTGGATTACACCACAACATAAAGAAAATGAAAATCCTCACTACTGGACCAATAAGCAGCATCAGGATAGATGGAGAAAAGATTGAAGTTGTCAAAGATTTCATATTACTTAGAACCACCATCAACATCAATAAGAGCAGCAATCAAGAAATCAGACATCATATTGCACTGGGTAACACTGCTACAAAAGACCTCTGTCATGTGCTGAAGAGCAAAGATGTCTCTTTGAACACTAAGGTGAATCTAACCCAAGCCATAGTATTTTCAATAGCCTAATATGCATGTGAAAGCTGGACAATGAATAAGGAAGACCGAGCTCTGGTAGCATAGTGGTTAAAGCACTTGACTGCTAACCAGAAGGCTGGTGGTTCAAACCCACCAGCCACTCCTCGGAAGGAAGGTTGGGCAATCCTACTTCCGTAGTGATACTGCCTCGGAAACCCAAGGAGGGGTCACTATGAGTCGGGGCCGACTCGATGGTACATAACAACAACAACAACAAGAAGGGTTGATGCTTTTGAGTTGTGGTATTGGCCAAGAATACTGAAAGTACCACAGCCTGCCAGAAGAATGAACAAATCTGTCCTGGAAGAAGTGCAGCCCAAATGCTCCTTGGAAGTGAGAATGGCCACACTTTGTCTCCCCTACTTTGGTCATGTTGTCAGAAAGGACCATTCCCTGGAGAATGATATCATGCTTGGTAAAGTGAAGGGTCATTGAAAAAGGGGAAGGCCCTAATGAGATGGATTGACACAGTGGCTCAATGAAGGCCTTAGGTATAGCAAGGATGTGAGGCTGGCACAGGACTGGGCAATGTTTCCTTCTGTTGTATATAGGGTCACTATGAGTTGGAGCTGACTTGTCGGCACCTAACAACAACAATAACAAAGGCCTATGGTGGGAGCCCTAACTCCATTTTGAGTCTTGACATAATTTCAGACACCTTATGAGTTCTTTCTGACTTTTAAACCAACATTGTGACTATGCTTAGACAAGTCCGGGACAAATGTAGGGAGGGGCTGTTTGCCCTCAGGAAAAGTGTGCCTGAAAGCAGATTATGCTCACACGCAGAACTAGGGAATTTGCCTGGGCATGTCCTTATTTAATTTAAATTAATTTCAGGGTCTTAGTATTTTTTTGTAGCCACCTTGTGGTATGAATCAGGCTGCAAGGCCATGAGTCATATCTGGACCATCATGTAGCTAGGTAGTCCAGCCCTAGAACCAAATTGAAACTCTTTAATCTTCAGTTATGCACATCTCCCAGTCATGGACCTTTCACCATCTCAGTAGTCCCGCCTGTGACAGTGAAGAATAGATCTGCTACCAATCATGATTCTGTGATGATTCCCTTGGTTTTCAATCATATATAATTAGCCTCATTCCCATGACTCTATTGTGGTTCAAACTCACCAGCCACTCCTCGGAAGGAAGACTGGGCAATCTTCTTCCGTAGTGAAACCCAAGGAGAGGTCACTATGAGTTGGATCTGACTCGTCGGTAATGTGTTTAGTTTGGTTTATTGAACCTATTAGAATCTGGGGTCTTTTTTCTCCTAGCCACCTACCTAATTCCATTATGGCTTTTTCTGCAGTTTGCTAACATCTTCCTTCTAAAGAGACTGTATTTTCATCTCTTCCTGCATCTTAGTGCCTATAGAGGGGAAGTTCTCTAGAGATGGAATCTTTCTTAGGCATTATTTAGTTGATTTGTAATCATATAATCTTTTTCTCTAATGTATGACTTCTCCATTAAAAAGGCAGTGTGAGCCACCACTAATGGATGGTGAATACATCACTGTGCCTGGCAAGATACCTAAATACAGACAAAGTTGATTATAAAACAATTCATTATGTAATGAACATGGATAGATCACCTACAGACACACTTTTGATTATAGATGCTAATTAGGACCAGAAAGAGCATGGATAATTCAAATTCTCTGCCATCCCACAAATGCTATTTTAATTACTGTGGTAGGTTTTTTTTAATGTGTTGATTTGGCTAGATTGAATTTTAATCCTAGAATTCTCTTTCCCATTGATTTCTGGTGAGTGTGGGCAACAAGAGAGAGTCTTCTCCTTCTTCTTCCTTTTTTTTTTAAATTTTATTCTGATTTTGGTGAAAGTTTACAGAGCAAATTCATTTTCCATACAGCAGCTCACGTACATTTTGTTTAGTGACATTGCAATTTCCCACAGTGCAAAAGCTCCTCATAGCTATCCCTTCCCTGTGTCCTTCCCTCCCATGCACTCCTGCCCCCCTCAGCTGTCTCCCTGTACATACACAGCCCTTCTATTCTCCCATGATTGTTCTCTCCAAAGAGTATATCCACCTAATGGAAATGTTCAACTCATATGTCAGTCTTTTGTTTGGCTAGAAGCCACATGAGTGGGTTCAATTCCAGACCTGAAGGACTGCTAGGGGTTATAGTCTCAGGGGTTCCACCAGGCTCTATCAGACCAGCAAACCTGCCCCCCCTTTTTTTAAATGATTTTGAGTTTTGTTCCATATTGTTCTCCCACTCTGTCCAGGATCTCCTACATAGATACCCCTCTGAGTGGTTGACAGTGGTAGCCAGGCACCATCTAGTTCTTCTGGTCTCATAGTTGTACACGTTGAGGTTTGCATGGTATAATAGTCACTTGGACTAATTGTTTCCATGCATGTTTGGTTTTTTTTCATTCTTTTTTGCTCTGGACAAGGAGAGACCTATTGCATCTAGATGGCCACTTGCAAGCTTTTGAGATCCCAGTCATTACTCACCAAAATAAGATGTGGAACAATGTTTTTGTGTAGTATGTTATGCCAATTGAGCTTGATGTCCTCTGCAACTATGGTTCTGAACCCACAGATCCAACTATTCAGTCTCTCTGGGTAGCTGACTGTGGCCAAGAAGTGACTAAAACCTTATCCCTTGTCAGCTCTACTATGCACCTGGGAATTCTTACAGAACACACAAATACACTTGTAGAAACATTGTCTGCCAACCCTATACATGGTCACAGGCACACTCCCTGTGTAGAGATATACCCAATAGTTCAGCTTGTCTACCCATCTGTCCAACCATAGATCAATGTTTGCCTTCACTGACAACACAGTACTGTATGTGCAAAAGGGTTCATCTTTGCTGTCTGTATCTCCCATGCACCTCTCTGTGTCTTCCTCTTCCTCAATGCCACCCTGCTGATCACTCACATTTGGTACATTGCCCTTTTCTCCACCCAAATCAATGCCTATCTAACAGTGTTCTGTCCCCTCCCCTCCCACTCCTGGTAGCGATCAAAGAAAATTTCCTTCCATATTTAAACCTTTCCTTGACATTTTACAATAACACACTAATACATTATTTGTCCTCTGTGATTAACTTATTTCACTCAGCATAATGTCCTCCAAGTTCATCCACATTACGCAGTGTTTTGCAGATTCTGTGTTATTCATTAAGGTTGCATAGTATTATTGTGTCTATGTATCATAGTTTGGTTATCCATTCTTCTGTTGATGGGCACCTAGGTGGTCTCCATCTCTTTGCTGCTGTAAAGAGTGCTGCGATGAACATGGGTATGCATATATCTGTTCTTGTCCTAGCTCTCACTTCTTTAGGATATATACCTAGTAATGGAATAGCTGGGTCAAATGATATTTCTAAATCCAGGTTTTAAGGAATCACCATACTGCTTTCCATAGTGGTTGTATCATTTGATAGTCCCACTAGCAGTGTATGAGAGTCCCAATCTCTCCACATCCTAGCCCGCATTTGTTATTTTCTGTCTTGTTGAACTTTGCTACTAGAGTTGTGGCAAGATGGTGTATCATTGTTGTTTTGATTTGCATCTCTCTAATGGCTAATGATTGTGAACATTTCTTCATGTGTTTGTTGGCTGCCTGAATATCCTCTTTGGTGAAGTATCTATTCATGACTTCTGACCATTTTTAATTGGATTATTTGTCTTTTTGTTATTGAATTGTTGGAATTTTATATAAATTTTAAAGGTAAGTCCCTTGTCAGATATGTTATTGCCAAATATTTTTTTTTTCCCCAATCTGTACATTGTCTTTTGGAGAAGTGTTTGGAAGCACATAAAATTTAATTTTTAGAAGATCCCATTTATCTAGTTTATCTTCTTCTGTTTTGTGCATTTTGGGTTATGCTTCTTAGTCTATTTATACCATATATTAGGGCCCCTAAATTTGCCCCTAGTTTTTCCTTGAGGAACTTTATAGTTTTAGGAAGTTGTATTTAAGTCTTTGATCCATCTAGAGTTAGTTTTTGTGTGTGGTGTGAGGTACAAATCTTGTTTCATTTTTATACAAATTGATATCCAGTTTTGCCAGCACCATTTGTTATGCAGAAAATCTCTTCCTCATTTAATGGATTTTGGCCATTTTTCAAAGATCAGCTGACCATAGGTCGAAGGATCTATTTCTGGGTTTTCAATTCTATTCCATTGGTCTATGTGTCTGCTGTTGTACCAACACTAGGCAGTTTTGACTACTGTGGCTGTATAGTAGGTTTTGAGATCTGGGAGTGTGAGAACTCCTACTTTGTCCTTCTTCAATAATGCTTTGCTTATCTGAGGTCTCTTCCCTTTCCATACAAAGTCAGTGATTGGTTTTTCCATATCCTTAAAGAATGTTGATGAGATCTGGATTGGGATTGCATTGAATGTATATATTGCTTTGTGTAGAATTGACATTTTCACAGTGTTGAATCTTCCTAACCATGAACTTGGTATGCTCTTCCATTTATGTAGATCTATAAGAGAAATTCTTATGGGAAGGAAGGTTGGGCAATCCTACTTCCATAGTGATACTGCCTCGGAAACCCAAGGAGGGGTCTCTATGAGTTGGGGTCGACTCAACGGCACATAACAACAACAACAACAACATAAGAGAAATTCTTACGGGAGACTTAGAAGAAACAAGTGAAGCTGCAGCCATTTTGTAGTTCACACATGTCCCTTATCTGCTGGTTCACCTCACTGACATGAAACAGCAGGTGGATTAGCATCTGCTTCACCTTCGCCTGGACCTTCCTTCAGCTTCTGGGCCAGGATGTGTATTTAGTTATGTGATGGAGGGTTTTGTCTTCTGCAGGACTCTCATAGATACTCACAGTACAGGCATTGTAAGAACTGAAAAGAATTCCATTCTATTTTCATGGGTTACAGTTTGTGTGGAAGTACAACCAGAATGCTCTTTAGAAGCAAGGAGGTGAGACTTTGTCTCATATACTTTGGATATGTTATCAGGAGGGAACAATCCTTGGAGAAGGACATCCTGTTTGGTAATGTAGAGAGTAAGCAAAATAGAAGAGATCCTCAATGAGACGGATTGATGCAGTGGCTGCAATAATTCAAACATAGGAATAGTTGTGTGGGTGGCGCAGGACTAGTCATTATTTCATTCTGTTGTAATTAGGATTGCTAGGAGTAGGAACTGACTCGACAGCATCTAACAACAAGCCTGTGCTCCAGACATTGTGCTTATATCCTTAGTAGTTTGGTCTGTGTCTTTTTTAAAATATGTGTTTTTATAACTTCCATAACTACATACCATGCTCCATCTTTCCTCTACCTTCTTGAACATATGAAATATAGTTGTACACAATTTCAAATTCTCATAGACTCTAGACTTTCTGGAGCCATGGAGACTGGATAAACTCCTAAAACTACAATCCTCAGATAATTTTAAAAATAGAACTATAATTTATCTTGACTAGTAAAAAAGGTCTGCCTTGAGCATTATGCCTTTTAAGCTATCTATATGGATCAAATTGATAACAGCAACTCAAAAGATTATATCATAACCTCAGGAGACAGTGAGTTTATGTTAATGAGGGAGAAACAACTCAGAAAAGGAGTTGAGAATGGTTGAAAAAGTCAAAGAATGTGCCATATTTTCCACATAAAGTGTACCCATATAAATAACATGCACATATATATAACATGCATATCATGCATTGGAAACTAACTTGTGAGAGGGTTGTGTGGTTTGCAAAAAAATGTATAAAGTGTGAGTTATTTGCATTGAAAATATGACAATCAATGCCACTAAATTGTATGCATAGAAACTGTTGAATTGGTGTATGTTTTGCTCAGTATATTCTCAACAAAAACAAAATAAATGAAATTAAGAAAAAAAGAGAGAAAAGTTTATAAAAATTGTTTTGATGTCCTTTGCCTACTCATTCTATCACTTCTGTTATTTCTGGCCCTGTTTTTATTAATTCATTTTTCTCCTCATTGTGGATCACACTTTCCTTTCCTTCTCCTTTACCTATCTTGTACATATTTAATTGGATTCTATGCCACCAGAGCTCCCAAACATTTAAAATTTTACATTTGGAGCATTGGATATTTTTATATTCCTATATTATTAAGCTTTGTTGTAATATGCATTTAAGCTAATTGGGAAGAAACTGACGCTTTTGAAGCTTACTTTTGTGAGGTGGAATCAGAGCAGTCAAATTTTGCATTTCTATTAGCCTTAGCAGGAGCTCTGGTAGCATAGTGTGTAAGGCATTTGACTGCTAACTAGAAGGCTGGTGGTTCAAACCTACCAGCCCCCTCAGAAGGAAGATTGGGCAATCTACTTCCATAGTGATACTGCATCGGAACCCCAAGGAGGGGTCGCTATGATTTGGATCTGACTCGATGGCAGTGTCAGTCTGTCAGTTTGTCGTACTGTGGTGACTTGGGAGTTGCTGTGAGGATGGAGGCTATGCCACTGGTATTTCAAATACCAGGAAAATCATCCATGGTGAATAGGTTTCAGTGGAGCTTCCATACTACGATAGAGTCATAAGGAAGGGGCCATCTACTTCTCAAAGAATCGGCCAGTGAAAGTGTTATTAATAGCAGCGAAACACTGATATATTACTGGAAATTTTTACAAATAGCCCTGAAACATTGTCTGATATAGTGCTGGAAGATGAGCCCATCAGGTGGGAAGGCACTCAAAATAAAACTGCAGAAAAGCTGCCTCCTCAAAGTAGTGTCAACCTTAATAACATGGATTGAGTAAAGTTTTCGGGACCTCCATTTTGCTCATGAGTCATGACTCAAAAGGGGAAGAAACAGCTGCAAACATCCATTAATAATTGGAACATGGAATGTATGAAGTATGAATCTAGGAAAATTGAAAGTTGTCAAAAATGAAATGGAATACATAAAGATCAATATCCTTGGCATTGTTGTTGTTGTTAGGTGCTGTCATTTCCGACTCATAGCGACCCCATGCACAGCAGAATGAAACACCACCCAATCCCATGCCAGCTCCATGATCTTTGCTATACTTGAGCCCACTGTTGCAGCCACCGTGTCAATCCATCTCGTTGAAGGCCTTCCCCTCCTTTGTCGACCCTCCACCTTACCAAGCATGACATCCTTCTCCAGGGAATGGTCCCCTGTGACAACATGACCAAAGTAGGTGAGACGAAGTCTGGCCATCCTCACTTCCAAGGAGCATCTCAGCTGCATTTCCTCTGGACAGATTTGTTAGTTCTTTTGGCAGTCCATGGTACCTTCAGCATTCTTCGCCAGCACCACAACTCAAAAGCGTCAACTCTTCGTCGGTCTTCCTTATTCATTGTCCAGCTCTCACATGCATATGAGGTGATTGGAAATATCATGGCTTGTGTCAGGTGCACCTTAGTCCTCAAGGAGACATCCTTGTTCCTCAGTACTTAAAAGAGTTTCTTCACAGACGACCTGCCCAGTGCTACACATCTTCTAATGTCCTGACTGCTGCTTCCACTGGCCTTGATTGTAGAACCAATCATTTTGAATGTTTACAAGCAGCAGCCATTTTGGACATTTAAAGTGACCGAGGGCACAGCCATTTTTCATGTTTACAAGTGGCAACCATTTTGGATTTTAAAGTGATAGCATTCTCATTTGGATTCCAGGGACCTAAGAACAGGCAGTGAGGCGGGAAGCAGGGAGAGGACAGAAAAGGCAAAGGGGACTGGAACAGATCAAGGAGTCAGCCGCAGGGACCCAGGTGAAGAGAGGGAACCCAGGTCACACCCCACAAAGAGCGAGGTGGGAGGCAGAAGGAGGACAGAAAAGGCAAAGGGGATAGGAACAGATCAAAGAGTAAACCTCAGGGAGCCAGGTGAGCAGAGACAACCTAGGCCACGCCCCACAAGCAGCAAGGTGGGAAGCAGGGAGAGGACAGAAAAGGCAAAGGGGACTGGAACAGATTGAGGAGTTAGCCAAAGGGATCCAGGTAAGGGTGGTTGGAGGGATTTCCAACAGCTAAGGGAGACAAACTTGTCTGTCGGTTTGTCCTACTGTGGTGACGTGTTGCTGTGAGACTTGAGGCTGTGCCAATGGTGTTTCAAACCCACCGGGGTGCACCTGTTGCACAGGTATCAGCCCAGCTTGCAGACTGAGACAAACTAGGAAGAAGGAGGAGGCCATCCACTTCTTAAAGAATTGGCCAGGGAAAACCTTATGAAATCAGAGAAACAGTGTTTGATCCTTGGCATTAGTGAGCTGAAATGGACTGTTTTTGACCATTTTGAATCAGATAACCATATGATCTTCTATGCCAGGATGACAAATTGAAGAGGAATGGCATTCATCATCACAAAATTTTTTCAAGATCTATCCTGAAGTACAATACTGTCAGTGATAGGATAATATCCATATGCCTATAAGAAAGACCAATTAATACTACTGTGGTAGTTAAGGTTGTGTGTCAACTTGGCTGGACCTGGTTTTGAGTGACTGGGCAGCTGGATGTAGTTATTCCCCAAGATGGGATTGGTAATCAACTCCATGGTGGAGTATACTGGATAACTGAGCAGCTGCCTTAGGGATGTGATATGCTTCCAGTATATAAGGAGAAATTTTGAAAACAGTCTAGGCAGCTTTTTGGCATGTTTGGACACTGTGTGTAGCTGAGTCTTTATTCAGAAGCCTGCCCTGCCCTGCCAATCTTGGGACTTTTTCTGGACTTAAACTAGTGGTCTACCATGTTGTTTGATAATCTTTGGGCTGTTTTTTTTACTTGTTGACCTTGGGTTTGCCAGCCTCAGCAGCCAGCAGCTGCCTGAGTAAAGAGAACCTTTCAGGTTCAGTGGGTAGGGAACAGGAGGCAGAGCTGAAGCCCAAGGTTGAGGGGCTTTCACCCAGCCCTTAGAGTTGATACTTTCAACTTGGACTTCTAGCCTACTAAACTGTAAAAGAATAAATCCTTGTTTGTTAATACATTTGCAATATTTTCTGTTAGAACAACATGAAGTAACCAAAGAAATTACTATTATTCAAATTTACACACCAACCACTAAAGCCAAAGACAAGGAAACTGAAGATTTTTACCAACTTTTGCAGTTTGAAATCAACCAAACATGGAATCAAGATGTACTGATGATTGGAATGCAAAAGTTGGAAACAAAGAAGAATTACTGGTAGCTGGAAAATATGGCTTTGGTGACAGAAATGATGCCAGAGATCGCATGATAGAATTTTCTAAGGCCAATGACTTATTCATGGCAAATACCTTTCTGTCAACAACATAAAAAGTGGCTATACACATAGACCTCGCCAGATGGAATACATAGGAATCAGATTGATTATATCTGTAGAAAGAGGAGATGGAGAAAGAAACCAAAACAAACCCTGGAGCTGATTGTGGAACACACCATCAATTGCTCATATGCAAGTTCAAGTTGAAGCTGAAGACAATTAGAACAAGTCCATGAAAGCCAAGATGTGACTGTGATTATATCCCACCTGAATTTAGAGACTATTTGGAGAATAATTTGACACACTGAACACCACTGACCAAAAACCAGATGAATTGTGGGATGACATCATATATGAAGAAAGCAAAAGGTCATTAGAAAGACAGGAAGGAAGAAGAGATGATAATGGATGGCAGAAGAGACCCAGAAACATTCTCTTGAATGCAAAGTAGCTAAAGCAAATGGAAGATGGTAAGATGGTAGAATAGGCAGACAAGCTAAACAGACACTCTTTAACAAAGAAAAGAGAAATCAATTGACAAAGGTGCAGAAGATAATTCTGGGCCCAGACCTTTGAAAGGAAAGATAAAGAGGTGGACTAAATACCAACTAGTCTAAGAACCTGAATGAAAACAGTGAATAAGGAGACAAAAGGAGCTGCAGATTGTCAACTATCCTATGGCATGGAACCAAAAAATAGGTCTCATTTGCCAACGACAGCACAGACATACAGGAGGGTGACAACCGGAAAGGAGACAGATGGTGAGTGCATAAGTGCTCCTAACTAGTGAACAGAGGACAACAGTACCCTGCACTCAGATAAGTCCAAAGAAAACTAAAATCTTGGGTGAATCACTTCAACTTCCAATTACCAATTAAATATAAACACAAAAATGTCACAATGTCTTGGAGACAACAAACAATCACAGTCCACACAAAGAAGCAAGATAAAGCAGTAGAAACAAGGGAACAGTATACAGAGCCAGAACACATCCCAGAGGAACAAGCAGCATTGGAACTCCCTGATAAGGAACTCAAAATAATTACATTTAAGTACCTTCAACGGATTAAGAGACAGATCAAGGAAAATACTGATAACATTGAGGAAAACACAGACGAAACCATAGAACTATTTCAGAAGACAATACAATAACAAAATGACAAAATAAATGAAAACTTAGAAATGATACAAAATCTACAGATAGAAATCCAGAAGATTAATACTAAAATTTGAGAAATAGATAACACACTGAATGGGCAAAGGAGTAGAATTGAATCAATGGAAGACAGTATTAGTGAGATTATATACAAATATCTCAAGAATTCTTTGGAAAGGGATCAATCAGAAAAAAAGATCAAATCAAAATGAAGAAAGCCTAAGGTTAATGGGAGATATCATCAAGAGGAATAACTTATGTGTAATCGGAATTCCAGAACAGGAAGAGACAAACAAAACCACAGAGAAAAATAGTGTAAGATTTGTTGGAAGAAAATTTCCTTGATACGATGAAAGACGAGAATATATCTATTCAAGAAGTACATTGTACCCCAAACAGGATAGACCCCAAAAGAAAATAACCAAGACATATCATCATCAAACTTACCAAAACCAAAAACAAAGAAAGAATCCTCAAAGCCATACAGCAAAAATGAAAAGTTACCTACAGAAATCAACCAGTAAGACTAAGCTCTGATTTCTCAGCAGAAATCATGCAGGCAAGAGGCAATGAGATGGTATATATAAAACTCAGAAAGAAAAACATTTCCAATCAAGAATTATATACCCGGCAAAATTGTCCCTCAAATATGACTGTGAAATTAGGACATTTCCAGATAAGCAGAAATTAACAAGCCAGGCCAACCTTTCAAGAGATGCTAAAGGAATACTTTGGACAAAGAATCAACAAGAGTGAACAACAACTGACCATTAACACACATGATGACATTACCCAGAAACTAACCCAGTTATGGAAGTATCCAAAATAAATAAGCCTACAAGATTGTAAACAGGAAACCAGTTGGCAAATGAGGACAACTATAAACCAAAAGGGAACTCTGGTAGCATAGTGCCTAAGGCACTTGACTGCTAACCAGAAGGCTGGAGGTTCAGACCCACCAGCCACTCCTCGGAAGAAAGTTTGGGTGATCTACTTCCATAGTGATATCACCTCGGAAACCCAAGGAGGGGTCGCTATGAGTCGGGGCTGACTCAGTGGCACATAACAACAACAACAACAGCAACAACATAACCCAAAAAGAGGGATAATATTGTGTAGTTACAAAACTTCTAAATGATGAGGAATCAAGAGAGGTGCAAGATAGTATAGACTGTTCTAAACTCGGGGAGAAAATTATAAATCACAGGGTAACCTCAAAGAAAAACCACAAACCTTCAAATCACAATAAAAAAGAGAACAAGCACAAATATTTAGCAAATACTAAAACAACAGCAACAAAGGAAATGATAACAAGATTCATAAATATAATGAGCTCAGCACAGAAAATTATATGGAAAAAAGAAAACAGGAACACTATGAAAAACACAAAACAAAATGACAGCAACCAATTCATACTTGTTGAGAATTACACTGAATGTTAATGGATTAAATGCACCACTCAAGAGATGGAGAATAGCAGACTGGATAAGAAAATATAACCCATCAATATGCTGTCTACAAGAGACACACTGTAGACACAAGGACAAAAATAGACTAAAAACCAAAGATTGGGAAAAGATATATCAAGCAAATGTCTACCAAAAAGAGCAGGAGGGGCAATATTAATTTCTGATAAAACTGACTTTAAGACAAAAACCAGCATAAAAGACAAGGAAGGACATTATATAATAATTAAAGGATCAATTAAACAAGAAAATACAACCATAATAAATATCTATGGACCCAATGAAAGAGACCCAAAATACATAAATCAGACTTCAACAGAATTGAAAAGACAAATAGATGACTACACAGTCATAGTTGGAGACTTTAATACACCACTTTCAGTGAAAGATAGAATAACTGGAAAGAAACTCAACAAAAGGACAGAAGAACTAAACAATATAATCCACCACTTGACCTTATAAATATCTACAGAGCACCTCACCCAACGACAGCACAATATACATTCTTTTCCAGTGCACATGAAACGTTCTTCAGGACAGATCATATGTTAGGCCACAAAGAAAGCTTTAATAAAATAAATTTAAAAACATTGAAATACTGCAAAGCATCTTCTCAGATTACAATGCTATAAAATTAGTAACCAACAATGGGAAGATCAACAGAAAAAGAGCAAACACATGGAAACTGAAAATGAGTGGGTAATAGAAGAAGTAAAAAATGAAAAAAAAAAAAAAATTATTGAATCAAATGATAATGAAAACACAACATACCAAAATCTTTGGGACACAGTAAAAGCAGTGATCAGAGGCCAATTTATATCAATAAATGTACACAACAAAAGAAGAAAGAGCCAAAATCAACACTTTAAAGCAACATCTCCAACAATTATAAAAAGAGCAGCAAAAAAGCCTATAGTCACCACAAGTAAAGAAGTAATAAAGATTCAAGCAGAAATCAATGAAGTGGAAAATAGAAAGACAACAGAAAAAAATCAACAAGACCAGAAGTTGGTTTTATGAAAAGATTAATAAAATTGACAAACCACTGGCAAATTTAACAAAGGAAAAGAAAGAGAGAGAATACAAATAACATGAATAAGAAATTAATTGATTGATGTCACAATAGAACCAACACAAATTAAAGGATAATATCAAGACTCTATGAGGAACTGTAGTCTAACAAATTTGAAAATCTAGAAGAAATGGACAGATTTTTAGAAATATACTACTTACCTAAACTAACATGGACTAAGGTGGAAAATTTGAACAGATCCATAACAAAAGAAGAAATTGAACAAATCATAAAAAAATTCACCAACCAAAAAAAAAGCCCTGGCCCAGCTGGTTTCCCTGGAAAATTCTACTGAACTTTCAGAAAAGGACTGACACCAATCCTACTCGAACTATTCAAGAACATAGAAAAGGATGAAATCTTCCAAAATTCATTTCATGAAGCAAGCATAACCTTGATACCAAAACCAGGCAAAGACATCACTAAAAAGGAAACTACAGACCAATATCCCTCATGAATATAGATGCAAAAATCTTTGACAAAATCCTAGCCAATAGAGTCCCACAATACATCACAAAAATAATACACTATGACCAAGTGGGGATCATACCAAGTGTGGTAGTTAAGGTTGTATGTCAACTTGGCTGGGCCTGGTTGAGTGGTTGGGCAACTGGTGGTAGTTATCCCCCATGATGAGACTGGCAATCATCTCCATGGTGGGATCTACCACAAGCAGCTGAATAGCTGCTTTAAGGATGTGGTCAGCTTCCTATATATAAGAAGAAGCTTTGGGAATGTTCTCTAGCTTATGGCATGGTTGAATCCTGCACATAGCCAAGTCACTGTTCAACAGCCTGCCATGGTCTGCTGATCTTGGGACTTTCAATGCACTTGAATCAGTGGCCTACCATGTTGTTTGGTAACATCGGGACTGTGCCATTTTGTTTGTCGACTTTGGGCTTGTTAGCCTCAGCAGCCAGTAGCTGCCTGAGTGAAGAGATGCCTCTAGCTTCAGTGGGCCGGGAGCAAGAGGTAGAGCTGAAGCCCAAGGTCAAGGGGCTTTCATACAGCTCCTGGAGCCTGACACTTGCAACTCAGACTTCTTTCCAAAAATTGTAAGAATAAATTCCGAATGTAAGGAGGGGTCACTATGAGTTGGGTCCAACTTCATGGCACATAACAACAACAACAATTCAAAAACAGTTGTAAATTGATTCTGATGTAGGATGAATACCTCTTTTTTTTTTTTTTGCTTTTATTTTTGTTTTAATTATTTGTTGTTATCTTGTTAAGTGCTGTTAAGTCAGTTCTGACTCATAATGACCCCACATACAACAGAATGAACCTCTGCCCGCCCTCCACCATCCTTACAATTGTTGCCATATTTGAGATCACCTGGGAATGAGAGCATTGTTGCAGCCACTGTGTCAATCCATCTGGTTGAGGGTCTTCCTCTTTTTCATTGACTCTATACTTTACCAAGTCCTGTCCTGCAGGGACTGGTCCTCACTGATACCTTGTCCAAAGTGTGTGGTGAGATGAAGTTTCGCCATCTTTGCTTCTAAGGAGCATTCTGGCTATATTTCTTTCAACACAGATTTGTTTTTTCTTCTGGTAGTCCATGGTATATTCAATACTCTTTGCCAACACCGTAACTCAAGGGTATCAAATCTTCTTCAATCTTTCTTATTCATTGTCCAGCTTTCACATATGTTTAAGGCAATTGAAAATACATGGTCAGGGACATCTTAGTCCTCAAGGTGACATCTTTGCTTTTTAACACTTTAAAGAGGTCTTTTGCAGCAGATTGCCCAGTGCAATACGCCATTTGATTTCTTGACTGTTGTTTCCATGGACGTTGATTGTGGATCCAAGTAAAATGAAACCCTTGACTACAATATTTTCTCCATTTATCTAGATGTTGCTTATTGGTCCAATTGTGAGGGTTTTTTTTTTGTGTGTGTGTGTGTGTGTGTGCGCTAAGGTATAATTCACTTTGATCTTCTTCAGTAAGTGCTTTAAGTCATCTTCACTTTCAGCAAGCAAGGTTATGCCATATGCATATTGCAGGATATTAATGAGTCTCCCTCCAATCCTGATGCCATGTTCTTTATATTGTCCAGTTTCTTGGGTTATTTGTTCAATCTATAGATTGAATAAGTATGGTGAAAGGACACAACTCTGATGTACACCTTTTCTCATTTTAAATTATACGGTATCCACTTGTTTAGTTTTGTTTATTATTAATGTCAAATTTGATCTTTGAACACCTGAGAATGAGCATCTGAGAATGATAACATCAGCAGCAACATTGTAACACATATTGCTAACAATAAGATGTAGCAAAAATAAACAATACCAGAGGGTTGTAAGTGTGCTTTGTCATAGCTCAAATATATTGTAAATCAGGGATTACCTGTATTATCATACCATAGGCCAGACTATTTAAATATCAAATATTTCTATTTTCTGATTGTTCTAGAGCTGTGTTGTCCAATGTGTAGTGACTAGCCACATGTGGCCATTAAAATTTTAATTAATTAACATAAAATAAAGCTAAAAATTTAGTTCTTCTAACACACTAGGCATATTATATATGTTCAGTAGCCACACATGGCAAGTAGCAACCGTGTAGGGCATTGCTCCTTTAAAGTTTATTTCTTTGGTGATCCAAAGTAAGTACTTTATAAACTCAAATCTTATAAATTTCTAAAACATGAAATATAGATGCAGTTATCCTGAATTCTCAGCCACCTTTTTGCCAGCACTCGTCCGTCAGTTCATTGTACTGTGTTGGCTTGTGAGTTGCTGTGAGGCTGGAGACTATGCCACCAGTATTTCAAATACCAGCTGTGTCACCCATAGTGGACAGGTTTCAGTGAAGCTTCCAGACTAAGACAGACCCAGAAGGAAGGGGCCAACCACTTCATAAAGAATTGGCCAGGGAAAAACTTATGAATAGCAGTGAAACACTGCCTGATATATTACTGGAAAACTTTATGAATAGACCTGAAATATTGTCCAATATAGTGCCGGAAAATTAGCCTATCAGGTCAGGAGGCATTTAATATATGACTGTGTTGTTGTTGTTATGTGCCGTCGAGTCAAACCCGACTCATAGCGACCCCTCCTTGGGTTTCCGAGGCAGTATCACTACGGAAGTAGGATTGCCCAACCTTCCTTCCGAGGAGTGGCTGGTGGGTTTGAACCACCAGCCGTCTGGTTAGCAGGCAAGTGTCTTAGCCACTATGCTACCAGAGCTCCTCCTCAGAGTAAAGACAGCCTTAATGATATGGATGGAGTAAAGCTTTCAGGACCTCTATTTGCTGATGTGGCATAACTCAAAATGGGAAGAAATGGCTGCAAACATCCATGTATAATTGGAACATGGAATGTACGAAGTATGAATCTAGGAAAATTGGAAGTTGTCAAAAAGGAAATGGAACGCATAAAGATTGATATCCTAGGCATTAGTGAGCTGAAATGAACTGGTTTTGGCCTATTTGAATCAGACAACCATATGATCTACTATGCTGGAAATGACAAATAGAAGAGGAATGGCATGGCATTCATTGTCACAAAGAATGTTTCAAGATCTATCCTGAAATACAATGCTGTCAGTTATAGGATAGTATCCATATGCCTACAAGGAGGACTAGTTAATATTACTATTATTCAAATTTACGTACCAACTACCAAAGTCAAAGATGAAGGAATTGAAGATTTTTACCAACTTCTGCAGTCTGAAATTGACCAAACATGCAATCAAGATATGTTAATTATCATTGGTGATTGGAATGCAAAAGTTGGAAACAAAGAAGAATCACTAGTAGTTGGAAAATATGGACTTGGTGATAGAAATAATGCTGGAGATCACATGATAGAATTTTGCAAGATCAACAACTTATTCATTGCAAATACATTTTTGCAACAACACAGATAGTGGCTATACACATGGACTTCACCAGATGGAGTACACAGGAATCATATCGAATACATCTGTGGAAAGAGGTGATGGGGAAGCTCAATATTTTCAGCCAAAACAAGTTCAGGAGCTGACTGTGGAACAGACTACCAGTTGCTTACATGTAAACTCAAGTTGAAACTGAAGACAATTAAAACCAGTCCAAAGAGCCAATGTATGACCTTGATTATATTCCTTCTGAATTTAGAGACCATCTAAAGAATAGATTTGATGTATTGAACACCAGTGACAGAAAACGAGAGGAATGTGGGGTAACATCAAGAACATCATCCAAGAAAAAAGCAAAAAGGCATTGAAAAGACAGGAACAGAAGAAAATACCAAAATGGATGTCAGAAGAGATTCTGAAACTCTGAAACTTGCTCTTGAATGGAGAGTAGCTAAAGCAAATGGAAAAAATGTCAAGATAAAAGAACTGAAGAGATTTCAAAGAGCAGCTTGAGAAGACAAAGTCAATTATCATGAAATGTGCAAAAACCTGGAGTTAGAAACCCAAAAGGGAAGAACACCCTTGGCATTTCTCAAGCTGAAAGAACTGAAGAGGAACTTAAGCCTCGAGTTGCAATATTGAAAGATTCTATGGGCAAAATATTGAATGATGCAGGAAACATAAATGGCAGATGGAAGGACTATACAGAGTCATTGTACCAAAAATAATTGGTCAATGTTAACCCATTTCAGGAGGTAGCATGTGATTAAGAACCAATGGTATTGAAGAAAGAAGTCAAAGCTGCACTGAAGGAACTGGCAAAGAACAAGGCTCCAGGAATTGATGGAAAACCCATTGAGATGTTTCAACAAACAGACACTGCATTGGAGTCACTTACTTGTCTATGCAAAGTAATTTGAAAGACAGGTACTTGGCCAATTGACTGGAAAAGATCTGTATTTGTACTCTTTCCAAAGAAAGGTGATCCCACAGAATGTGGAAATTATCAAACAATATCATTAATATCATATGCAAGTAAAACTTTGCTGAAAATAATTCAAAAACTTTTGCAGCAGAGTCCGGTAAGATATTAGAATAGGCAGACAGACCTTCTTCAGCAAAGAAAAGGGGATCCAATTAACACAGATACAGAAGATACTCGTGGAGTCCTGAGCTTTGAAAGGAAGGATACAGAAGTGGACTAAACTCCACGTAGTAGAAGAGCCTGCATGAAAACACTGAAAAAGGAGACATATGGAGTTGTGGTCTGTCGGTGATGCTGATGGCATGGACAGCTTAGAAATTGCCAACTGGTGTGAGGACCTAAGAATTAGCCTAAAAATTGGCCCTGCTAGCCAGGGGCTGCACGGAGGACTGCATTTGTGAATAAAAGGGGAACCAGTGAAGAGGGAGATGGGCTGAGCGGTGGACTTTTAGTTGTTTGGAGGGTGCAGAGATTTTGAAGGTTTGCTTACAAGCCATTTGACCATTTTGGATTTTGAAAGTGAAAGCTTTCTCTCAGATTCCAGGGCCTAAGAATAGGCTCCACTTGCCAGAGACCACAAGGACATTCTGGACATTAATGACTGGAAAGGTGTGATATTCCGCTTAGACCCCACACCCTCTTGGTGGATGGAGGTGCAGCTCCCTCACTCCCACCCACCTTCTGGGCTGGCAGGAATTACATCCTAGTCTGTGTGCACTGATGGAGCCTGGGTGCCCTGCCCTGACCTGCTCAGATTTTTTTCCTTTTCTTTCTTTTTTTTTTTT
>NW_006921826.1:267216-267835 GCF_000298275.1 Orycteropus afer afer | reverse complement strand
CTGTGTTAATTGGTTTCCCTTTTCTTTGTTGGAGAGGGTCTGTGCAGTCTTTCTGCCTAGTCCACCATCTTGCCAAAACCTCTGCATTTCCTCTTTGCTTTCTTTTTTTCTGGTGATTGTTCCTGTGTATTTATGCAGTGTGTTTTTGTCCCCTTGCTTGTACTTTTGGAATAGTTTTTCAATTGTTGTTTTTGTCTAACTGAGTGGGAGACAGCAACTGTGCCCATGTGATGCAACCACACCCACATCTTCTTCAGCTCCACTTACTGAGTGACAACCACCACTCCCTTCTCCACAAACTGGCCAATGATAAATGATCACCAATAAGAGCCTGACTCAACCATAACTGCTCTTCAAAAACAGTTAACAGAGCTCTATGCAACCACTCTCATTTTCTATCACAATTCCCAGGAGACAGGTGGTGAGTGCATAAGTATTGCCAAGTAGCAAATAAATGAACACAGTACCCTGCTTACTCAGATACATCCCCCTCCCCCAAAGAAAAGAAAAATGTACGTCTTGGGTGATTCACTCTAACATACAATCACCAATTAAATACAAATACAACAATTTCAGAATGTCTCAGAGACAACAGATGATCACAGTCCACACAAAGAAG
>NW_006921826.1:260573-266516 GCF_000298275.1 Orycteropus afer afer | reverse complement strand
AAAAGAAAACCACTGAGAAAATTGTCCAAGATTTGTTGGAAGAGGACTTCCCTGATGTGGTAAAAGATGAGAATATATCCATTCAGAAAGTCCAATGAACCCCAAACTGTATAGACCCCAAAAGAAAATCACAAAGATACATCATCATCAAACTCATCTAAACCAAAGACAAAGAAAGAATTCTGAAAGTAGCAAGGGAAAAAAGAAAAGTTTCCTACAAATGGCAACCAATGAGACTAAGCTCTGATTTCTCAGCAGAAACCATGCGCATGAGAGTGCAATGGAATTGTATATGTAAAACTCTGAAAGAGAAAAATTTCCAACCAAGAATTACATACTCAGCAAAATTGTCCCTCAAATAGGATGGTTAGATTAGGACATTTCCAGATAAGTAGAAATTAAGGAAATTTATTAAAACCAGAACAACCTTACAAGAAATACTAAAAGGAGTCCTTTGAACAGAGAACCAAGAATAGCAAACAACAACTGACCATTAATACACAAGATGACATAAACCAGAAACCAAGGCAACTATGGAAATATCCAAAGTAAAAAAGCTTACAAGATTGTAAACAGGGAACCAGAGACATCATTGGCAAATGAAGACAGCTATAAACCAAATAGAGAGAAAAAATAGTGTAGTTACACAACTTCTAAATGGTGAGGAAGTCAAGAGAGTTGCAAGATAGAATGGACTGTTCTAAATTCAGGGAGAAAATTATGTATCACTGGGAAACCACAAAGAAAAATGATAAACCTTCATGTCACCATAAAAAAGAGAAAAAGCACAAATATTTAGCAAATAATAAAACAATAGCAATAAAGGAAATGATAACAACATGATTCATACATATAATGAGCTCAGCACAGAAAATTATATGGAACAAAGAATCAGCAATGCCATGAAAAACACAAAACAAAATGCCAGCAAAAAAATTCATACTTGTTGATAATTACACTGAATATCAATGGATTACATGCACCACTCAAAAGATAAACAGTTGCAGACTGGATAAGGAAACATAACCCATTAAGATGTTGTCTACAAGAAACACACCTTAGAAACAAAGACAAAAATAGACTAAAAATCAAAGATTGGAAAAAGATATATAAAGTAAATGACAACCAAAAAAGAGCAAGAGTAACAATATTAATTTCTGATAAAATTGACTTTAAGAGAAAAACCAGCATAAGAGACAAGGAAGGACATTATATAATAATTAAAGGATGAATTGAACAAGAATATGTAACCATAATAAATATATATGGAACCAAGGGAAGAACCCCAAAATACATAAATCAGACTTTAATAGAATTGAAAAGACAAGTAGACCACTACACAGTCATAGTAGGAGACTTTAATACACCATTTTCAATGAAAAATAGAACAACTGGAAAGAAACTCAACAAAGACACAGAAAAACTAAACAATACAATCCACCAACATGACCTTATAGACATCTACAGAGCACTTCACCCAACAACAGCATAATATACATTCTTTTCCAGTCACATGGAACATTCTCCAGGATAGACCATATGTTAGGAAACAAAGCAAGCCTTAATAAATTTACAAACATTGAAATACTGCAAGGCATCTTCTCAGAGCCCAATGCTGTAAAATTAGAAATCAACAATAGGAAGATCAATGGGAAAAGAGCAAACCCATGGAAACACCTTCCTTGATAATGACTAGGTAATAGAAAGGAGTTCTGGTAGTGTAGTGCCTAAGGCACTTGACTGCTAACCAGAAGGCTGGCAGTTCAAATCCACCAGCCACTCCTTGGAAGGAAGTTTGGGCAATCTACTTCCATAGTGATACCGCCTTGGAAACTGAAGGAGGGGTCGCTATGAGTCAGGTCTAACTTGACGGCACACAACAACAACAACAACAACAAGATAATAGAAGAAATTAAAAAAAATGAAATTAAAAATTCTTTGAATCAAGCAAGAATGAAAACACAGTGTCCAAAATCTTTGGGACACAATAAAAGGAGTGATCAGAGGACAATTTATAGCAATAAATGCACACATGAAAAAAGAAAAAAGAGTCAAAATCAACACTTTAACCCAATATCTCCAACAATTAGAAAAAGAAAAACAAAAACTCACTGCTGTTGAGTCAGATCTTACTCATAGTGACCCTTCCTTGGGTTTCTGAGGCAGTATCACTATGAAAATAGATTGCCCAATCTTCCTTCTGAGGAGTGGTTGGTGATTAAAAAGAGCAAGGGGAAAAAAGCCTACAGAGAAGAAAAAAATAATAAAGATTTAAGCAGAAATAAATGAAACAGAAAATAGAAAGACAATCAGAAAAAAATCAACAAGACTAGAAATTGGTTTTTTGAAAAGATTAATAAAATTGACAAACCACTGGCAGATTTATCAAAGGAAAAGAGAGAGGACTACAAATAACATGAATAAGAAATGAATTGATTGCTATCACAACAGAAATTAAAAGGATAATATCAGGATACTATAAAGAACTGTACTCCAACAAATTTTTAATTTGCCAGGAATGAACAGATTTCTAGAAACACATTACTTACCTAAACTAACACAGACTGAGGTGGAAAACTTGAACAGATCCATAACAAAAGAAGACATTGAACAGGTCATAAAAAAACTACCAACAAATAAAACTCCTGGTCCAGATGGTTTTACTGGAGATTTCTACCAAACATTCAGAGAACTGACATCAATCCTACCCAAACTAGTCCAAAACATAGAAAGGATGGAATCCTCTCTAATTTATTTTATGAAGCAATCATAACCTTGATACCTAAACCAGGCAAAGACATCACTAAAAAGGAAAACTACAGACCAACATCTGTCATGAATATAGATGTAAAAATCTTCAACAAAATCCTAGCCAATAGAATCCAACAACAAACAAAAAAAAAAAAAAAAAAAAAAACCTCATTATCACTAAATGGTGTTTATATCAGGTATGCAAGGATGATTCAACAGTAGAAAAACTATCAATGTTATCCAACCAAAACCAAAAACCAAACCCACTGCAGTGGAGTCAGATCTGACTCATAGTGACCCCTCTTTGTGTTTCTGAGGTGGTATCACTATGGAAGTAGATTGCCCAACCTTCCTTTCACCACATACATAAGACAAAGGAAAAGAACCACATGATCGTATCAATCAATGCAGAAAAGGCATTTGATAAAATCCAACATCCATTCCTGATCAAAACTCTCAGAAAAATAGGAATAGAAGGAACATTCCTCAACATAATAAAGGGAATATATGCAAAACCAACAGCCAAAATTATTATTGATGGAGAGAGACTGAAACCATTCTATTTGCAAACAGGAACCAGACGAGGATACCTCTATCACCACTTCTATTCAACATTGTCTTTGAAGTCCTAGCCAAGGTGATATGAGAAGAAAGGGAAATCAAAGGCATCCAAACTGGTAAGGAAGAAGTAAAACTATTCCTATTTGCTGATGATATGATCCTATACCTAGCAAACCCAAGAAACTCAGCAAAAAAAAAAAAAAAAAAAAAAATGAAACTAATTGAGAGATTTAGCATACTGGCAGGACACAAGATCAACATCCAAAAATCAGTGGAATTCCTCTATACCAGCAAAGAGATTGCTGAAAAGGATATAAGGAAATCAATACCAGTTACAATAACTACAAAAAATAAATAAATAAATAAACTACCTTGGGAATAAGTCTCACTAGGGACACCAGCCACTCCTCAGAAGGAAGGTTGGGCAATCTACTTCCATAGTGATACCACCTCAGAAACCCAAGGAGGGGTCGCTATGAGTTGGGGCTGACTCGATGGCACATAACAACAACAACAACAACAGGGACACAAAAGACCTGTACAAAGAAAACTATAAAAGACTACTTCAAGAAACCATGAGATCTACATAAAGGGAAGAACATACCACGCTTGTGAATAGGAAGATTGAACATTGTGAAAATGTCAATTCTACCCAAAGCAATCTATACATTCAATGCAATCCCAATCCATATCTCATCAACATTATTTAAGGATATGGAAAAACCAATCACTAACTTTATATGGAAAGGAAAGAGACTTCAGATAAGCAAAGCAAGGTTGAAGAATAACAAATTAGAAGGTCTCACACTGCTGGATCTCAAAACCTACTATACAGGCACAGTAGTCAAAACTGCCTGGTACTGGTACAACAACAGACACATAGACCAGTGTAATAAAATTGAGAACCCAGAAATAGATCTATTGACCAATGGTGAGCTGATCTTTGACAAAGGGCTGAAATCCATTAAATAGGGAAGAGATTTTCTGTTTAATAAATGGTGCTGGCAAAACTGGATATCCATTTCCAGAAAAATGAAACAAGATCTCTCTGTACCTCATACCATATACAAAAACTAACTCCAGATGGATCAAAAACTCAAATGTGACCTTAAAGCTGTAAAGTTCCTCAAGGAAAAACTAGGGGCAAATTTTAAAATCAAATTTACTTCCGTTGAGTTGGATCTGACTCATAGCGACCCCTCCTTAGGTTTCCGAGGCAGTATCACTACAGAAGCAGATTGCCCTGTCTTCCTTCCAAGGAGTGGCTGGTTGGTTTGAACTGCCAGCCTTCTGGTAAGCAGTCAAATGCCTTAGGCACTAATATATGGCGTAAATAGACTATCAAGCATAACCCAAAATGCACATACAGCAGAAGGTAAACTAGATAAATGGGAACTTCTATTAATTAAGTTTTTATCCAAAGATTTCTCTAAAGAGTCAAAAGAGAACCTACATATTAGGAAAAAATATTTAGCAATGACATATACGACAAGGGAATTATCGACACCTCAACAACAAAGAGACAAAGAATCCAAATCAAAAATAGGCAGAAGACATGAATAAATACTTCACCAAAGATGATATTCAGGCAGCCAACAAACATATGAAGGAATTCTTATGCTCATTAGCCATTGTTGTTGTTTGCCATCGAGTTGGACTCGACTCATAGCGACCCCTCCTTGGGTTTCTGAGGCAGTATCACTACGGAAGTAGATTGCCCACTCTTCCATTAGAAAGATGCAAATCAAAACAACGAGGTGCCATCTGGCCCCAAAACTAAGACACCAGCACTAAGTGGCCAGCTACTAAGCACAGAAAATAACAAATGTGGGTGAGGATGTGGAGAGACTGGGACTCTCATACACTGCTGATGGGACTGTAAAATGATATATCCACTGTGGAAAACAGTATGGTGATTCCTTAAAAAGTTGGAATTAGAAATACCGTTTGACCCAGCCATTCCATTACTAAGTATATATCCTAAAGAAGTGAAAGTTAGGACAAGAGCAGATATATGCATAGCCATGTTCATCGCAGCACTATTTACAATAGCAAAAAGATGGAGACCACCTAGGTGCCCATCAACAGAATAGATAACCAAACTATGGTACATACACACAATGGAATAACACTAAAGAATAATGTAGAATCTGCAAAACACCACATAATGTGGATGGACTTGGAGGACGTTATGCTGAGTGAAATAAGTCAACCACCGAAGGACAAATATTGTATTAGGTGTTATTGTAAAATGTCAAGGAAAGGTTTATATATTGAAGAAAATTATCTTTGTTCATTATCAGGCATAGGAGGAGAGGGGAGGGAGGAACACTGTTAGATAGGTAGAGATAAGTATTGATTTGGGTGAAGAGAAGGGCAATGTACCAAATGTTAGTGATCAACACAATGGCTTTGATGAAGAGGAAGACATAGAGAGGGGCATGAGAGGCATAGACAACAAAGATGAACCCTTTTGCACATACAGTATTGCATTGTCAATGAAGGTAAACATGGACGTATGGTTGGATAGATGGGTGGACAGGCTGAACTATTAGGTATGTCTATGCAGGGGGGCTCTGGTAGCATAGTGGCTAAGACACTTGACTGCTAACCAGAAGGCTGGCGGTTCAA
>NW_006921826.1:246881-260323 GCF_000298275.1 Orycteropus afer afer | reverse complement strand
GATATCAAGCTAATTGGCATAACATACTACACAAAAACATTGTTCCACATCCTACTTTGGTGAGTAGTGACTGGAATCTTGATAGCTTGCAAGTGACCATCTAGATACAATGATAGGTCTCTCCTCATCCAGAGCTAAGAAGAATGAAGAAAACCAAGGACACATGGAAACAATTAGTCTAAGCAACTAGTAAACCATGTGATCCTCAGCCTATATGACTATGAGACCAGAAGAACTAGATGGTGCCTGGCTACCACTGTCAACCACTCAGAGGAGGATCTCTGTAGGAGATCCTGGATAGAGAGGGAGGATAATGTGGAACAAAACTCAGAATCATTTTTTTTTAAAAAAGGTGGAGGGGCAGGTTTGCTCTCTGATAGAGCCTGGTGGAACCCCTGAAACTATGACCCCTAGCTGCCCTTCAGGTCTGGAATTGAACCCACTCCTGTGGCTTCCAGCCAAACAAGACAGGCATATGAACTGAACATTTACATTAGGTAGATACACTCCTTGGAGAGAGCAGTCATGGGAGAATAGAAGAGTTGTGTGTGCACAGGGGGATAACTTGGGTGGGGGGACAGGAGTACATGGAGGGAAGGACACAGGGAAGAGGTAACTATGGGGAGGAAATGGGAAGGGAGCTGCTGCATTGTTGGAAATGTGATCAATGTCATGAGACAAAGTGTATGTGAGCTGCTATATGGAAAGTGATTTTGCTCTGTAAACTTTCACCCAAAGCACAATAAGAATTGAAAACAACAACAAAAAAGTGGTTGCAGCAGTGTACTGACAAAGAACTTTCAGAAATGCAAGTTGGATTCAGAAGAGGATGTGGAATGAGGGATATCATTGTTGATGTCAGATGAGTTTAAAAAAAAAGAAAAAGGCCACCTTGGGAAACATCAATTTATTAATCTTCATAAAAGCTTTGTGAAATAGAAGACATAATTCCCTCCTACAGAGAGGACCTTAGTTGTTTCCATTTAAGGGAAATTTTAGTTGCTGCATTTAACTTAATTGATCTATTAGTCATTTGTAAAACTTCCCTGTGACTCTCTGGGTGGGCCATAAGCAAAGCAATGAATTTAAAAAATCAGAAATCATCCCCCCACCGTTATATGATAAAAAATGAGGAAGCCACATGTTTTTCAGGAGCCCTGACAGGAAAGAGCAGGGTGGGCTTCTCCAGTGGTCAGGTAGCATTTGCCCAGATCTCGGGGTGGAACTTGAACTTTGAGCATTTCTTTCAGTAAGGTTGCTGCACCCTCCTTGATTCTTAGGCAATGTCCATATTTCTACCCCATCCCCCATTAACATGTCTCCAGCCAACATGGCAGGGTGGAAACGGTAATATCCATGCTGTTTACATCTGCAAAGAAAAACATAGCTTCTGTTTCTCTGGTGAGGTGGAAACAGCTTTAAACTTGTCAATTAATGGGAGCAAATATCTTCAATTTTAAGTGGTCCTGTTTGGATTACATTGGCTTTTAGATTTCTCCTCTGCCTGTCCTTCTCCACATGTCTGGGTGTATATTTTGGTACTTTCCTTGTTGGTAGAGTAAAAGGATGTACTGGGTCTTCACTGATCTCCATGAGGAGCTGGCTTTTTATATTCTCTGGCCTTTGACTACCGAGTCCTCTCAGCCAAGATTGTCAGATACAGTAAATAAAAATAAGTTGTTGTTGTTATTTGCCATTGAGTCGACCCCGACTCATAGCAACCCCTCCTTGGGTTTCTGAGGGAGTATCACTATGGAAGTAGGAATGCCCAACCTTCCTTCCAAGGAGTGGCTGGTGGGTTTGAACCGCCAGCCTTCTGGTTAGCAGTCAACTGCCTTAGGCACTATGCTACCAGGATGACCAATTAAATCTATGGTTCAGATAAACAATGAATAATTTTTCAGAATAAGTATGGGACTAA
Organism: Orycteropus afer afer; assembly: GCF_000298275.1. Classification (NCBI taxonomy): domain Eukaryota; kingdom Metazoa; phylum Chordata; class Mammalia; order Tubulidentata; family Orycteropodidae; genus Orycteropus; species Orycteropus afer. The sequence continues at coordinate 258,402 of NW_006921826.1, read as the reverse complement.
AAAGCACTAAAAATTATTTGTAGTCTATTTCTAATTCAGATCCCTAGGTGGTGCAAAGTGCTCAACTACTGTTCTGGTTACTTAGTGCCGCTCTGACAGGAATACACCACAAATGGGATGGCCTTAACAAACAGGAGTTTATTCTTACAATTTGGAAGCTTTAAGTCCAAGTTCAAAGTGCCAGGCTCTAGGGGCTGGGTGAAAGCCCCTCAACCTTGGGGTCCAGCTCTGCCTCCTGCTCCTGGCCCACTGGAACTAGAGGCATTTCTTCACACAGACAGCTTCTGGCTGCTGAGGCTGAGAAACTCAAGGTTGACAAGTAAAAAGGGCACAGTCCAGATGTTATCAAACCACATGGCAGGCCATTAACTTAAGTCCATCGTAAATCCCAAGGTCGGCAGAGCATAGCAGGCTGCTGAGCAACAACAAGGCTACATTCAGGGTCCAAGCGTACCATAGGCTAGAGACCATTCTCAAAGTTTCTCCTTATATACAGGAAGTAGACCACATCCCAAAGGCATGCTTGTGGTAGATCCCACCATGGAGTTGATTGTCAGTCTCATCATGGGGAATAACTACCATCAGCTGCCCAGCCACTCAACCAGGCCCAGCCAAGTTGACACACAAACACAACTACCACAACTACTAACCTAAATATTGATGGTTTGAAATCACCCAGCTTGCCACAGAAGAAAGGTCTAATGATCTGTTTCTGTTAACGTTACAGACAAGAAAGCTCTATGGAGTAGTTTTACTCTGTAACATAAAGTTTGCCATGAGTTGTAATCAAATCAATGGGAATATTTTTTTGTTTGTTTATTTATCTGAAAGTCAACTTTAACTAGGTTTCCTGCATTTCGTCCCACAGCCATGCAGCATTCTGCTTGACTGATGAACACTTCTAGACCCTCAGCCTACCAGTAGAGGCTGAGAGGAGCCAGGAGATGTCTCGAGCTCATCTTTTTAGGCTTTCACCTCTACCACACAGCACCTTTGTGAATCTTGTAACCTGGCTATATAGGCCCAAGGTGAAGTAATTTGCCTCTTGCTCCATGTCAGCAAATCTAAAACACAGCTAAATTACTATTTCCTATGATGTCTGACATTAGCAGGAGCTGAAACCTAAGTCAACCGATCTAAGCTTGCTGCCTCAGCTATAGTACATGACCTGGCTATGAAAGTTCTCTCTATAAGGGAAGTAACATAGTATAAACTAATCACTTTTCTGCCTGGTATTAATTCCTTGTTCTTATACAGCTTTGCCTATATAGCTTTTTTCTCTTCCCTTGTCCTTCAGAGATCTAGTTTGACTTTTAAACTAGATGCTCACTAACTCATGAATTGGAAATAAAGCCTATGCGTTCATACTGTGTTAGCAGGTCCTGAATACAGTGGCACTTGGAACAGACTCTCACTAAGAAGTTAATTTGCTGTTCAAGAGAGACCAAGGGGGGAGAAGCTAAAGAATGTGACCACTCTCAGAAATACGTGATTGAGATTACAATTAGAAGCTCATAACAAAGTATTCTCTTGTGTACGATGGTCTTGGAAAAACTGTTTACATGTGGTTTTACACAGGTTGGCTCCAAAAAGTCTAAAGATGAACGAATGTGTGGAAAATTAGTTATTTAAAAATGTTTTATGATCTTTCAAGTGAAACTTCTGGGGTCTCATGATAACCTTGTGACTAATTAGACAAAGCTCTGTGCATATCCGCCAATCTGAAAATTTGTCTGTTAGTTCCTGTTATATCTCTACTTAAGCATCCTGAAAAATCTACCTAATGAGTGCATTTGGTAATTTTTGCTGTATGCCCTCAAGCTATTGCTGTTCTATTCCTCAGTAAGCGTCCTCTTCCTCCCTCCTTTTTTTTCTCAGCTTATAGCAAAGTACTGCATTTTCTTCTTTGAGATATTTGACACCAAAAGTGGGAGTTTGAAGGTACATTCCCTTTACTGACTCCAGCCATCTGGACTTTCCATTTCTATGGACTCTCAGGAGTCATCTCAAGGTAAATAACTTCTCAAATCTGAGCTCTGCTCCTTTGTCTTGTAGTTATTTGAATTTTATTAGAGGATCTGTTTCTGTTATTATTATTATTATTTTCTGTTCCTGTACTTGAAAGAAAGTTTTATTGTCTGTCACGGATTGAATTGTGTAGCCTCAAAATATGTGTTTACTTGGCTGCACCATGATTCTCAGTATTTTGGCAGTTACGTAATGATATAATAATTCCACACAATGTGATCTGATATGATCAGCCAGTCACTTGTAAGGAGATTAGGGTGAGGTGCAAACCATTATGCAGGTCATAGCCCTAATTTGTTTTAAAGGGGTTTTCCCTGTGGTGTGGCCTGCATCATCTTTTATCTTTCAAGAGATAAAAGGAGAGAGAAGTGACATGGAGAGAGGGGGACCTTCTACCACCAAAAAAGAAGACTGGGGAGAGGAGCACTTGCTTTGGACCTGGGTCATTGCATTGAGAACCTCCTAGACCCAGGGGAAGATTGATATCAAGACACATAGAGATCTCCAAGGGATGCAAGGTCCACAGATGCTGAAAGGAGACAAGCACCTTCCCCCAGAGCTGACACAGAGAGAAAGCCTTCCTCAAGAACTAGCATCCTAAATTTGGACTTCTACCCTCCTAAACTATGAGAGAACAAATTTCTGTTTGTTAAAGCCATCCATTTGTGGCATTTCTATCACAGCAGCACTAGAAAACTAAGTCACTATCTTTCACGAAAAGAAGAATGCTATATCTAGGGGCTGCCCTTTGGTAATCCTGTCCACCACATGAAGAATATCTTTGGTCCAATAATGTCAGCATTTTTGTCTGTTTTTTTTTTTTTAATCACATTACTAAAGATAGTCTGGAAAATCAGTAGCCACTTTGGGGTACTTTCAACTAATCTAAATTACTTTCTTTGTGTGATAAACTAGCAAATAAAGGTTTCCTAATTAAATAATCTCAATGAGATGCTTATTTTGACTGGTACCTCAAAGCCTCTAAGAGACATCAAGAAAGCAAAATTGTTTCCCCACAGGATACTCTTTCTAAGTTCATTAAACCAAATGAGGAGCTGTGATGTCAGATTTCTGTTCTACTCATTCCTGTTGCTCAAGTGCTCTCTTCTCTTTTGCTGGTTATCTCTCCTTTATACCTTTCTTTACCTTCTTATTCTCTTGATGACACTTTATCTGAGCACCCTTTCATCCCCGAAAAGCCAACTGAAGAATCTCTACCTGAAAAAACAATACCATTTGGATACTCTTCAGGAAATTCCTTTTAAAGTAAAATACCTGAAAAAAATTAACAAACATCCAAAAGTCACGTTCTTTCCTTGGTCCAAAGCAGAGCTTCATGTAATTGTAAAAGAATTTCCTAACCCTTGGAGAATACTCAAAAATCCATAGAAGAATTTAAACTCCTGCCTAAAAATCTATGAACCTGGACTATCTGGTCTATAAAAACTAATAAATATGTTAGTTGGACCAAGATAGACTCAGTTATGGATGAAAGTAGCTAATTGGAGAGAATCAGAAAGATCCTTGACTATAAAAGCCAAAACTCTGAATTATCAGATAGTCAAGAACCAAAGCTAAGCAACTAATGGGTACCATTCCCAAGATATTTTCCCAGAAGATAGATTGGGCAACAATCCAGATGAAAATATGAAATAGAAAAGTGGAAATACTTATAAATGCAGAGATTGTTTGGCTAAAGTTTTTTGCAGAGCATTCTAGCTTGACATTAATGAAATGGGAGGTGAAATTGCCTTTAATTCAATGTTTCTAAATAGCCCGCACACAGAAATATCTGAATCAGTCAGATGTCACAGATTAGATTAGGAAACTGTATCAATCACTGAACTGACCAATTTAACCTTTACCTTGGCCCAGACCTTAGAGCAAAAAAAGTAGGATAAACAGTGTAGGTTAATGCCACTGTGTAAAAAGCATGTGGGGGAGGCATCATATGATTTCCTCTAACTTCACAAAACAGGGAGAGAATCAAGATGAACATCAACAGCCCAAGTCTTGTTCCTATGAGGTAGAGGTCAGACATGCCACCATCCTCCAAACTTTTTACCAATTCTGCACCAACTGTGCCTCCACAGCACTCTACTTCTCTGATGGGTTTGGTAATTCATTGCAATGTCCACACAGAACTCATAGACAATGCTCAGCATTATGGAATTTATTAGGGAAGTAACACATTGCAATTCAGGCTCAGCAACATTCAGGATACAATTCTTTGATCAGGACAGCCTTCCCTCAGCCATGCCCACAGGCATGCTTCTCTTTGGGCCTTGGCCCCTTGCATGGCCTTACCTCTGCTCTGCTCAAGAAGTGTTACCAAGCTCTTTTAGCTCTTCAAATTGGTGCCCAATTTGCAAGCCCTTGCAAGCAAGCCTCTTTCACAAAGGCACTCAGCTTTCTCCCTCTATGAACCAGGAAGCCCGCTGCTCTCTCTCATGTTGGGATCTTGGTTTTGCTTCCTCTACTGCTACCATCTTTCTACCAAGTGCTATAGCTCTTCCTCTGTCTCCTGGGTCAAGGAAGTCTAGTGCAGGGATCTTGGGTCTAAGGATGCACTCTACTTCTGTTATTTCTTGATGGTAGTGAGATCCCCCTTTCTGCCTCTGGGATGGCTCATCTTAAGCCTGGCAAGATAGCAAAGCTGATCAATCCCCATGTTAGGATTCTATACACCTTATTTCCATGGTCCCACCTCCACAAGGATTCCATGTACCTTATTTAATTATTAACAAGCTATCCAATCCCCTTGGTGGGCCAAAAGCACCTTACATGCATAGTTCTACCCATACTTCTACTTGGTGGGAGTTACAAAGAGTATAGTTAGAAGAACCATACCAAGTAATTCACTGCATCACACATTGCAATTGCAAAAATTGCAAATCCCAGCTAAGCCTCAGTTCAATCCAAAGCAAGCTAAATCTAGAATTTTCCATTATTGTAAGCAACTGGACCACTAGAAAAATAAGTGTTAAAAGAAAAAAAAAATCAAGTGAAGATCTCGTAACAGAAAATAGAAACCCCTTGATTTGATATGGAATGATGAAGGTTGGTGGTTCAAACCCACCACCCACTCTGTAGAAGAAAGACTAGGCAATATACTTTCCTAAAGATTTACCACCTCAGAAACCCAAGGGGGTTGCTATGAGTTGGAATTGACTCTATGACAATGAGATTTTTGTTTGTTTGTTTGTTTGCTTTTTGATGGGGGCTCTGGGGAACAACAGGAGCTTTTCTCATGGTGGTGCTTAACTTGCAAGGAAAGACTATTATGAATATTAATGGATATAAATGGAGATTTTTTTGTTGGTACTAGAGCCACCCTATCGGCTATTGACTACACTTATTTACAGAAGCCCCTGTCCTGGAATACAAAGACATCAAAAGTAGTGGGGTTACTAACCAAGAACAGACTTTTACTCATTCTGAGCCTATTTCCATATTCCTTGGTCCTATAAAAGATTCCACCCTTGCTTAGCCCTGATACCTCCATTAATTTATTTGGTTAATATTTTTTTTTTCTTTATCTAAATGGACTTGTTATTTACAATCTAAAGGGAGAAATATTAAACTTCTGGTGGCGTGATGCCTAAGGCATTTGACTGCTAACCAGAAGGCTGGTGGTTCAAACCCACCAACCACTCCTTGGAAGGAAGATTGGGCAATCTACTTCTGTAGTGATACTGCCTCAGAAACCCAAAGAGGGGTTGCTATTAGTCAGATCCGACTTGATGGCAATGAGTTGTGTTTTTTGTGGTGTCCCTAAAACCTTTATTGAGGAACATGAGTCAGAACTGATTCAAAGGGAAGAAGCTGCTTTCTCTTTGCAAGAATTGGTTATGCATAAAGACAGTTTAACCTTATGTTACCCACATCCCCCTAACATTCTTTCATTAATTCCTGAAATGCTATGGGCCACCACATCTACTGATGTGGAACAAGTTTTGTCAGCAGAACCCTTCAAAATCCAAGTATCCCCACAAATTCTTCAGTATCCTCTTAAACCAGATGCCAAAGAGGGACAAGTTCCTATTACTCAAGATTTTTTAAAGGATTGATTGTTCATGGAACTAGCACTTTTAATCAGCATCATGGCTACACTGTGATATCGTGCTGAAAACCTTGTGAAACTGTTCACTACAGACTGATAAATAAGCACAAGTATGCTGTGTTTATCCTGATTATTGGGTAATCCACCCCTGCTTGCAATGGCCCTGTGTTGTTCTTGTTAGGTGCTATCCAGTTGGTTTTCACTCATAGTAACCCTATGTAACAGAATGATACACTGGTCCTGCACCATCCTCAAAACCATTGCCATGTTTGAGTCCATTGTTGCAGCTGCTGTGTCAATCCATCTTGTTGAAGGTTGCTTGAAAACTTTCTTTTAGAAGTATCAACACTAGGCTCATCCCTATGAGGCAAAGCTTAAAGATGTCCCAAATGTCCAGCTCTTCCAAACTGCTGTACCACTCCATCATCTCTAACATCACCTACTTCTCTTCCCCTCAGTACTCTCCATCATGTCTTAAGCATTCTTATTTTGCTGTAATGTCTCATAGAACTTACAAACTGCCAAGGAAATGATTCATGCACTTGTAGAGGCTGCCAAGTCCCAACTCCATGGGTCAGGCATCAGTCTGGAGGATTCTACTTGCTCACTTCGTTGCAAGGGCTGATGAACCCAAGTTGGCATCAGACAACTGACTGTGGTCTCAAATCCCATGAACTGGAGGTCAGGTGATAATGAACGAGATGAAGGATCTAGAATAAGAGAGAAAACTTTTCCAGAGCATTCATATATCTTGGATGCAGACCACACACCCTGCATTAGGGAAATTAGGGGTAGTGACTTGAGTCACACATTCTAGTAAGGTGGTGACTCAAGACACATCCCACCCTAAACTTACCTCACTAACATAACAGGTAACTCATTCCAAAATTGGACCATAACCACAGGCATAGAGACTAGAATTTATGATACATCACAAAATGGAAGACTATGGCCAGAGGGGCCATATTAAGGAATTCACTGCACTGCAGCTCTTTTAGCCATTGGCCCTTTCATCCTTGAGGGATTAATTTACCCCTCCCAATCATTTTACTGGTCCAAAACAGTCATTCAAAATTAGTCTTTCAGTAGGACAAAGATTCCTAAGGGTGAGGTTACTCAGGTACTAGCCATTCAGGTCTGTTGCAGGTGTCCGTCTTATTTGGTCAGGTTCCCCAAATGTTTGTTTTTTCTTCACCCTTTCTGACTTCTTATGAAATTTAACTGAGAGATAATTCCCTTGCTTTCCATCTTTGTTTAGGTATCAGCATAACGTTAGATTTTTCCCAGCTACATAACAAATTTATTCTTTCCTTTTCCGTCAGCTATTATGTCTCCTTCCTTCCATTTGTCATTTATTTTTACCCAAGCTTTTCCACTTTGGAAAGGGACACCAGGTTAAACTGTTATGCCAGTCCAGATTGCTGGTAGCAAGACCAGTCTAGCAAGTGTTTTCCCCTCAGTTGGGTAGGGTTACATAGGTACAACAGTAGTAGGCTACCTTGAGCACTAGGCAATAGGGCAGTAAAGCTCAATTTTTCAGATGTGAAGAAGGTAAAATTCATCCCATCCAGCCTTAAGGAATTCTGGTGTACAGGTTCAGGGGTGTGGTGGTTATGTTTGTGTGTCAGCTTGGCTGGGCCTGGTTGAGTGGCTGGGCAGCTGGTGGTAGTTATTTCCCATGATGAGACTAGCAATCGACTCCATGGTGGGATCTACTACAAGCAGCTGAGTAGCTATTTTGGGTATGTGGTCTGCTTCCCATATATAAGCAGCAGTTTTGGGAATGGTCTCTAGTTTATGGCACACGTGGACCCTGCATGTAGCCGTGTCACTGTTCAGCAGCCTGCCATGCTCTGCTGACCTTGGGACTTACAATGGACTTGAATTAATGACCTGCTGTGTGATTTGGTAATATCGGGACTGTGCCTTTTTACTTGTCAGCCTTGGATTTGTCATCCTTAGCAGCCAGCAACTGTCTGAGTGAAGAAATGCCTCTAGCTTCAGTGGGCCAGGAGTTGGAGGAAGAGCTGAAGCCCAAGGTCAAGGGGCTTTCACCCAGCCCCTAGTGCCTGGCACTTTGAACTTGGACTTAAAGCCTCCAAACTGTAAGAGAATAAACTCCTGTTTGTTAAGGCCATCCCATTTGTGGTATATTCTTGTCAGAGTGGTACTAGGTAACCAGATCAAGGGGTAAAGTTATAATGCCTTGCTTTGTGGTCACCCCTGCTTCTGGCACCTGAAGCTTCATCCCTGATTTTGGGACCCCAACTTCTGTCAGGAAAAAAAACAGTTTCAGGTGATGTAGGGAAGAATTTACAGTGGCATCAGCATCCTCCCCAACCCCCTTCCCTAAATCTCCAAGACGAAAGTAAGAATCTGTCCAGTGATGATCCTTCCTTTGCTCTACTCATGTTGAGTGTGAACACACACTTAGGAAGGCATGTGAGCCAGACTTCATGGCTTTTATCTCCCCGTGTTTTAGAAAACAAACACTTCAATTGCCCATTCCAATTATCTATCAAACCATTACTCTGTGGATGATATGCAACATGGTATGTTCATTTAATATAATTTTCTTGGTCCATTGCTGTGGACTGTGAAGTGTGTTCCTTGGTCTGAGGAAATATAAGTTGATGGACCAAATTGGTACAGCATCTTTTGTTCCAGTCTTTTAATGGTGTTTTTGGTATTTGTATCTGTCATGGGATATGCAAAGTCAAGTCCAGAGTATGTACCTATTCCTGTGAAGACCCATTTGCAGCCATCCAGTGCCTCTGGCATCAGTGGTCCAGTATAATCAACTTGCCAGCTATCTGCTGGGCCTTCCCCTCCAGGTATCTGTCCATAGCTACTGGCAAACTCTGTCTTCCTTGCTAACAGACAGAACAGTCCTTGTTAGTATTTTGTGCTTCAGAGGGTGCAAGATGGATGTGTCTAGAGTCACCCATTTCTGCATTGCTACATCACCCCCATGTCTGCTCATTTCATGGACCCAATTGGCCACCTCAAAGGAGCATACCAACATGCCCACTTGCTGATTCCAATCGCCTTCCAATCCAGCAAGGTGATTCTTCTGATAGGCATCAACATATTCTACTCTAATGTGACCTCTAAATTCCTAGAGTGCTTTCCATAGGTCCATGCCCTATATCAACCCCCCAAAAGCAAACTCATAGTGACCCCCATTGGGTTTTCAAGGCTGTAAATCTTTATAGAATCAGAGTGCCTCATCTTTCTTCTGTGGAGTAGCTGGTGGGTTTGAACCACCAACCTTTTGGTTAGCAGCCAAATACCCAAACCACTACATCACCAGAGCTCCTTATGCCTCATACAGTACCCCTTAATAATCCAATTTTCCATTGTCTTTTTGTCTGACCATATAGCCAGGCCATTTGCCACTGCCAATAAATTGGTAAAAATCCAAACATGGGTTCTCATCTTTTCCCAATTCTTCTACTTTGGCTAGGAAGACAGTATGCAGTTTAGCTTATTAAACTGGGCTGTCCTTACCTTCTTCAATCAGGATCTTTCCATCTTCTGGTCTTAATGTAGCAGCTTACCACATCAAATGTCCAGGTACCCTGGAATTGCCATCTGCGAACCAAGCAACCTTTTGCTGGTCAGCAGAAAGTTGTTCATAGGGCACAGCCCATGTGGCAATGGGATCTGGCAGCTTCTCAGGTGGTTCCAGGGTAGGACCTATGGAAAAAAGAAGCTACCTGCTCCTGAGTACATTAGGTGCCTCCCTGCATTCCTCTGGTAGATTGCTCTTGTATAAACCATTTCTATTTTATTATGGAACTATTTTGGGCACCACCTTCCTTATTAGAGTGTTTCTTTGACATCACCTAAGACATTACAGGTATTTCAGGTCTCATGATGATATGTTCTTCTGTCATTGAAGCAGCCTCAATCAACATCCAATAGTAAGCAAGTAATTGCCTTTCAAATAGCATGTATTGTGCTGCAGCATCTAGAAACTTTAGAGTCCAGAATCCCAATAGTTGCTGTAAGGCAACATTCTTGGGTTTTAATTATAAGCTCCAGTCTGCATAAGCATTTCAGGCAGGTACCTCCAAAATCATGTCTGATTGTAGATCAGAAGGGCCTAAAGGCAAGAAGAAATGACCACTTTCTGTAATTCAGGCATAGCCTGCTGCTGCTCTGGCCCCCATTCAAAAAGAGTTTTCTTCCAAGTGGTTTTATGAATGGGAGCCATCAATATTCCCAGATGTGGAATATGTGTTTTCCAAAATCCAAATAGATAAATCAACTACTGGATATCCTGCTAAGACTTGGGGGTAGGTAGTGAGAGCAACTTATTCTTGGTTGCCTATAGAACATCATAGGTGGCTCCTAACCAAGATATTTCCAAGAAGTTCACCAGTTAGGTAATTTTTGCTGAATTTATTAGCCAACCTCAGTTGGTCATATAGGTCATCACAGTTTTCAAATCTGCCCTACGCTGTCCTTCTGTGCTTGATATTAACACAACATCATCAGAGTAATGTATCACCAAATTTGAGATTTGCACCAACTCCAAGTCTCTTCTAACTAAACTATAATGATAAGTTGCTGAATTCAGATAAGTCTATTGCAAAATATTGAAAGTATATTGAGAGAAGGACTTCTGGTAAAATGGTGGAAAAGGAAGAAAAGCTCCACTGATTCTTTCCATGAAAAAAAGGGAAACCACACTCCGGGTAAGATGGCAGAATAGGCAGACAAGCTTCACAGACCCTCTTCAACAAAGAAAAGAGAAACCAATTGACAGAGATACAGAAGATAATCTTGGAGCCCTGAGCTTTCAAAGGAAGTATACAGAAGTGGGTTAGGTACCAACTAGTGGAAAAACCTGAATGAGAACAATGAGTACAGAGATGGTCAGAGCAGTGGAGTGTCAGCTACTCTGATGGGACCAATAGCCTGAATATTTCCAATGGTGTTGGGACCTGAGAATTGATCTAGAGATCAGCCCTGGTCACCAAGGGCTGCAGGGATGACTGTGCTGGTGGCCCATGACTAGGAAAGGAAACAGCAAGGAGGGAGGCAACCTGAGCTGTGGACTTTTGGCTGTCTGGAGGGCACAGCCATTTTGATTGTTTACAAGCAGTGGCCATTGTAGATATTTAAAGTGACTAAGGGTGCAACCATTCTGAATGGTTACAAGTGGTGGCCATTTTGGATATTTAAAGTGACCGAGGGTGCAGCCCTTTTGAATGTTTACAAATGGTGGCCATTTTGGATTTTAAAGTGACAGCATTCTCATTTGGATTCCAGGGACTTAAGAATAGGCTCCATTTTCCAAGGATGGGAGGGACATACAGGAGGCAGGCAATGGGAAAGGAGACAGGTGGTGAGTGCATAAGTTCTGCCAACTAGCAAATAGAAGAGCACAGCCCACTATGTAGATAACATAACAGACAAAAA
>NW_006921826.1:217268-223416 GCF_000298275.1 Orycteropus afer afer | reverse complement strand
GAAATGGACAGATTTCTAGAAACACACCACTTACCTAAACTAACACAGACTGGGGTGGAAAAGTTGAACAGATCCATAACAAAAGAAGAAACTGAACAGGTTATAAAAAAATTACCAACAAAAAAGGCCCTGGCCCAGATGGTTTCATTGAAAAATTCTATTGAACATTCAGAGAAGTACTGACACCAATCCTACTCAAAATATTTCAGAACAAACGAAAGGATGTAATCCTCTCAAATTCATTTATGAAGCAAGCAGAACCTTGATACCAAAACCAGGCAAAGACATCACTCAGAAGGAAAACTACAGACCAATATCCCTCATGAATATAAACACAAAACTCTTCAACAAAATCCTAGCCAATAGACTCCAACAACGTATCCCAAAAAATAATTCATTCTGACCAAGTAGGATTCATATCAGCCATGCAAGAATGGTTCAACATTAGAAAAACAATCAACATCATCCACCACATAAATAAAACAAAGGAGAAGAACCACATGATCATATCAATTGATTCAGAAAAGGCATTTGATAAAATCCAACACCCATTCCTGATCAAAACTCCCAGCAAAATAGGAATAGAAGGAACATTCCTCAACATCATAAAGGGCATATATGCAAAACAAACAGCCAACATTATTCTCAATGGAGAAAGACTGAAACCATTCCCCTTGAGAACAGGAACCAGACAAGGATGCCCTCTATCACCACTTCTATTCAACATTGTATTGGAAATCCCAGCCAAGACAATACGGGAAGAAAGAGAAATCAAAAGCATCCAAATTGGTAAGGAAGATGTAAAACTATCCTTACTTGCAGATGATATGATCCTATACATAAAAACAAACAAACAAACAAACAAAAAAAAAAAAAAACACACAAGAGACTCAGAATGAAAGCTACTGGGACTAATTAAAAGATTTAGCATAGTGACAGGATACAAGATAATACACAAAAATCAGTTGGGTTCGTTTACACCAGCAAAGAGACTGCTAAAAAGGCAATAAGGAAATCAATACCATTTATAATAGCTACCCAAAAAATAAAATACTTGGAAATAAATTTCACTAGGGACACAAAAGACCTGTACAAAGAAAACCGCAAAACTCTGCTTCAAGAAACCACAAGAGATCTACATAAATGGAAGAAAATACCATGCTCGTGGAAAGGAAGATTGAACATTGTGAAAATGTCAATACTACCTAAAGCAATCTGTACATTCAATGCAATCCCAATCCAGATCCCATCAGCATTCTTTGTTATTGTTGTTATTATGTGCCATCGAGTCAGATCTGACTCATAGCGACCCCTCCTTGGGTTTTCAAGGCAGTATCACTACGGAAGAAGATTGCCCCATCTTCCTTCTGAGGAGTGGCTGGTGGGCTTGAACCGCCAGCCTTCTGGTTAGCAGTCAAGTGTCTTAGCCACTATGCTACCAGAGCTCAGCATTCTTTAAGTATATGGAAATATCAATCACTAATTTTATATGGAAAGGAAAGAGACCTCAGATAAGTAAAGCATTATTGAAGAAGAAGAACAAAGTAGAAGGATCACACTCCTGAATCTCAAAACCTACTATACAGGGACAGTAGTGAAAACAAACTGGTATTGGTACAATGACAAACACATAAACCAGTGGAATAGAATTAAAAACTCAGAAATAGATCCATCACCTATAATCAGCTGATCTTTGACAAAGGTCCAAAATCCATTAAATAAAGATGAGATTTTCTGTTTAACAAATGGTAGTGGCAGAAGTGGATATCCATTTGCAGGAAAATGAGACAAGAGTCATACCTCACACCATACACAAAAACTAACTCCAGATGAGTCAAAGACTTATATGTGAAACCTAAAACTATAAAGTTCCTTAAGGAAAAACTAGGGGCAAATTTAGGGATCCTAATTTATGGCATAAAGAGACTTGTCAAGCATAACCCAAAATACACAAACAACAGAAAATATACTAAATGAATGGTCCCTTCTAAGAATTAATTTTTATGTGGTTCAAAAGCCTTCTCCAAAAGAGTAAAAAGAGCACCTACAGATTGGGAAATAACATTCAGCAGTGACATATCTGACAAAGGACTTATCTCTAAAATTTATAGAAAACTCCAACACCTCAACAAACAAAAGACAAACAATCCAATTAAAAAATGGGCAGAAGACATGAATAGACACTTCACCTAAGAGGATATTCAGGCATTCAACAAGCATGAAGAAATGCTCAAGATCATTGGCCATTAGAGATGCAAATCAAAACAACAATGAGATACCATCTTGCCCCAGCACTAATGGCAAAGTTCAACAAGACAAAAAATAAGAAATGCTGACAAGGATGTGGAGAGATTGGGACTCTCACAGACTGTTGGTGGGACTGTCAAATGATAAAACCAATGTGGAAAGTAGTATGGCAATTCCTTAAGAAGTTGAAAACAGTAATACCATTTGATCCAGCAATCCCATTACTAGGTATAGATCCTAAAGAAGTGAGGGTCAGGATAAGAGCAGATATATGGACACCCATGTTCATTGCAGCACTATTTATAATAGCAAAAAGATGGAAACAACCTAGGTGACCATCAACAGAAGAATGGTTAACAAAACTGTGGTACATACACACAATGAAATACTATGCAACACTAAATAATAATGTAGAATCTGCAAAACACCACATAATGTGGATGATCTTGGATGACATTATGTTGAATGAAATAAGTCAATCACAGAAGGACTAATACTGTATTAGTTCATTACTATAAAAAGTCAAAGAAAGGTTTATATATGGAAGGAAACTTTCTTTGTTGGTTATCAGGGGTAGGAAGGAAGGGGAGGAACATTGCAAAAATAATAAAATAATAAAGAAAGGAAGAAAGAAAGAAAGAAGAAGAACGTATATTGAGATCCTTTCCACATGAAAGCAAACTGCACCTGGCTCTTTTCTGAGATTGGGATGGAGAAAAAAGCATTTGCAAGATTGATCATTGAGTACCAACTCATTGTAGCCTGTTATGTTTTCTGCACGACTGATGACATGTCTAAAACAGCCGAAGCCACTGGTGACACTGCTTTATTTAGACCTCAATTGTCTACTGTGAACTTCCATGAGCCATCTGACTTTTCATAGGGCATACAGGGCTGTTATACAGAGAATTTGTTGGCACCTATACTCTAGCCTTTAGCATATCTTTACTCAAAGCAGTAATCTATTTTTGTCCACCAGGTATCCTGTACTGTTTCAAATTAACAATCTGACTCATTTTGGGTGATTCTAATGTTTCCCATTTAGTATGTCCCATCAATACTAGTTGAAGGACAGATTTACACACCTTCAGCTTTATAATATCAAGTTGAAGGAGTGTTCCCCAGTTAGACATGATATCCCATACCAATAATATATTCAAGTAAGGGAGATGCAGCTACTTCATACAAAATCTATTTAAACCTTCCAATTCTTTTCCAAACTTTCATCAACTGTTGCATCCCCATGTCCCCCTGTTCTAAACTTAAGCCCCTTTATATTTCATTAATAAGCTTTAGGATGACAATACATTGGGCTCCTGTATGCAGGAGCCCCTCTAACCACACATGTGCATGTGGTCTCAGGTTCTCTGCTGGGGGCTGGAGCAGAATATCCCGGCTCCTCATCAATCCTTATATTCATCAACTAACTGAGCCTTTGCTTCAAATAGTCCCTGGTGAGATTTCCCATCATCACACTCCTCCTAATTGGAGTGAATAGAATGGACATGCTTCAACCTCTTTAACGCTGGAGGACCAGCAGAAGTTTGTTTGTTCACCCAGCCTCCTATAGTGTTGCATTAGAAATTTTGTCTCAATTCCATCAATGTCCACTATATTCATCCCATTTCTTAATAACCATCTAAAAATCTCCATCCTGCTGGGGTAAGTGCTTTCTCCATTGTCTCTTCCAATTCTCCTGTGAACCACTGTTATGTTTCTTGCATCTGTAAGACCCATGTTGCTGTGCAAACAGATCCAACATGGCGTCTTGGATTGTTGCTTCAAGGTTACATGGGATGCCCAGGTAGAAGGGGCTCCTTTGATTACCATATCTGCCATGACCTGTGTAGGGGGCATACTCATTGGGTGAATGTCCTGATCACCATAAAGCCATTTCAGCATGGCTTGCATAAGCAGCACACTAGCTGCTTCCTCTGGAGTGTTCCATAGGGTATTTAGAGAAGGACAAGGAAGTTTCCTTTCTCAGGGTAAACAAATCTCACTATAAATTTTATTCAGTCCACCAAGCTGACCATACTCTTTGGGTTAACCTACTTTGTAACTTAATATTGTATCATCACTCATGAGTGTTCCATAGTGAGTTGTGGGTCTTGCATCAACTCAAAATGCTCATCCATTCTATAACATTCAAAACTAGACTATGTCCTTAAATCAGTCACTCTTACAATCCATTTTAGTAATAGTTCCTTAGGAAGCTAATACACCAGTCTACAAATTGAAGCAAATGCTTTATGCTATATCCTCTGGTTTCAATAGTTCTTGGTTTTGCCTGTTCCCCTCCCAGACTGCCTTAGGGACCAGAAATCATAGAGGTACTTACTTTTCCAACATGATTTTCCTTTCCAAGTTGTCCTGAGAAGTCATCATATCTCTGATCAGACTGGATCTCGGCTTGCATCAATGAGACAAACCACAACTACAATTTTTCCCCCTGCTATTGTAGCTATTGCTGATAACAGCAACTAAGGAATTGGATGTATTACTCTTTCCTTATCATTCTGTATTTCCATATGCATCCAACTAGCCAATTCTTCAGAAGTTAGATCCACTTCTTCTAAATCCCATTATTAGCTTTTGCCTTGGGTAACTGATTGTAACATAACAGCATAGGCATTTTTATCCCATCCAGAAACCAAAGGTTTCTCATTTTCTTGTTTATCCCCTTTCTTACAAAGCCACATATTGTGAATCTGGACAGATGCACCAAATCCCACCATTCTGACAACTGTTTGAGTAATTTCTTTCAGAAGGATAAGCACAAGGCTAGTCCCTATGAGATGAAAGTTAAAGATGTCCAAGAGGTCCAACTTTTCCAAACTGCTGTACCACCCCATCATTTCTAGCATCAACTCCTCCTCCTCTCCTCAGTACATCTATCTTGTCTTAGGGTTCTTTATTTCATTGTAATGTCTCACAGAACTCATGGACTGCCTTGGAAATGGCTCACACAGTTGTAGAGACTGGTAAGTCCCAAATTCATGGGCCAGGCATCATTCTGGAGGATTCTCCTCACTCATGTGTTGCAGAGGCCAATGAATTCAAATACGCAGGTCAGACAACTGGTTGCTTCTCAAGTCCCAAGAACCAGAGGTCAAATGATGATGAAAAAGATGCAAGATCCAGAGCAAGAGAGAAAACTCTGCCAGGACCTTCATATATATTGCATGCAGATCATACCCTCAAGGGAACTAAGGATGGTGACTTGAGTCACACCCGTTAGTACAGTAGTGATTCAAGATACATACCACCCTGCTTCATTAACATAATGGAAAACTTGCTCCAAAATGGGACCATAATCACAGGCATAGAGGCTAGGATGGACAATACATAAGAAAATGAAGGACTATAGCTAGAAGGACCGTATTAAGTAATTCACTAGAGTGCAAAGGTCTTCCTCTTTTTCACTGACCCTCTGCTTTTCCAAGCATGATGAGCTTCTGCAGGGATTAGTCACTCTGGATAACACATCCAAAGTATGTGAGACAAAATTTCATCATCTTCAATTCTAAGGAGCATTCTGGCTTTACTTATGCTAAGACATATTTGTTCATTCTTCCAGCTCTCCATGGTATATTCAATATTCTTCACCAACACCATAATTTGGAGGCATCAGTTCTTTGGTCTTTCTTTTTTATTGTTCAGCTTTCACCTGAATGTGAGAGTTCAAAATTCCATGGCATGAGTGAGGCACACATCTTTGACCTGAAAATGACATCTTATCCCTGTACTCCTTGTTAAAAAGCCAAAAACTGTAAGTTGGAGATTTGTTCAGAACTTGCGGGCCATTAATCATATTGTTTTGCTTAGTTTTTCCATAGTTCCCAACCCCTTATTTATTGCTCTCCAATGTTTCTCCAGTTGCCACTCATTTTACAGTTAT
>NW_006921826.1:209012-217168 GCF_000298275.1 Orycteropus afer afer | reverse complement strand
TATATATGTATGTATACACACACACACACACACATATAGAAGCTCTGGTAGCATAGTGCCTAAGGTACCTGACTTCTAACCAGAAGGCTTGCAGTTCAAACCCACCAGGCACTCCTTGGAAGGAAGGTTGGGCAATCTACTTCCATAGTGATACTGCCTCAGAAACCCAAGGAGAGGTTGCTATGAGTCAGGTCCAACTCAGTGGCACAAAGCAACAAACAACACATATACACACCCACACCCACACCCACACCCACACCTATCTATCTATCTATATATAAACTCAACTCATTGCCATCGAGTTGATTCTGACTCACAGTGACCCCCTGTGGGTTTCTGAGGCAGTAAATCTTTACAGAAGTAGATTGCCTAGTCTTCCTTCCATGGAGTGGCTGGTGGGTCTGAACCCCCAACCTTCTGGTTAGCAGTCAAATGCCTTAGGCATTATGACACCAGAGCTCTCTGTCTCTCTCTATATATATTCCTGTACACCCCAAAATCCAATGTTTACTTTCACTTGGAAGAATCAAAAATTAACTTAGACAGTAATGCACCAGAGATTAACTGAGTTTCCCACTTATTTTTCTGAAATTTTCATGTAGATTTGCAACCTTTGCAGTCTGTACATGATTCCAAATTACTGCAACATGTAGATGATTTTCTAGTGTGTTACACCTCCCCACAGGCTTGTACTGAAGACAGCATAGCTTTACTAAAACATTTAGCCTGAAGGACATAAAGTTTCCAAAGAAAAGCTGCAATTGTCCCAATCTTCCATTAAGTCTTTAGGCCACATAATTTCCATGGAAGGTATTTCCATTTGTCCTAAACAAAAGGAGGCCATATTAGCTGTCTCTGTTCCTAGGACTAAGAAATAATTATGTGGGTGTCTAGGACTTTGTGGCTGTTGTAGAAACTTGGATTCCTATTTTCTCCTTGTTGGCCTAACCCTCTAAAAATATTTGAAAACCTCCAGACCAAATTCTTTTCAAATTACACCAGAAGATCACGAAGCTATAAATAAACTGAAATAAGCTTTACCAAACACATCTGCATTAGGTTTTGCTAATGACCATCTAGATTTTTCCTTGTTTGTACATGAAGTTTCTGGAAATACTTTAGGCAGTTCCAGAAACATCAAGAATATCAAATATCTATGGCATAGTGCCTAAGGCACTTGACTACTAACCAGAAGGCTGGCAGTTCAAACCCAACAGCCACACTTCGGAAGGAAGATTGGGCAATCTACTTCCATAGAGATACTGCCTCAGAAACCCAAGGAGGGGTCACTATGAGTTGAATTGGACTTGACAACAGTGAATTTGGTTTGGTTTTTGGTATAGGCTATTATAACCTTTAGCTTGATCCTGTAGCCAAAGGTACCTTCCTTGTCTTTGAGCAGTAGCTGCCACTGTCAAGTTAGTAGTTGTTGTTGTTGTTATGTGCCGTCGAGTCGGCCCCGACTCATAGTGACCCCTCCTTGGGTTTCCGAGGCAGTATCACTACAGAAGTAGGATTGCCCAACCTTCCTTCCAAGGAGTGGCTGGTGGGTTTGAACCGCCAGCCGTCTGGTTAGCAGGCAAGTGTCTTAGCCACTACGCTACCAGAGCTCCTTCAAGTTAGTAGAGAACACCACAAATACAGTACTCAGAAATCTTTTAGATGTTTATGTGCCCTGTGCTGTATCTGTCATACTTAACTCTGCTTTGACTCAACACCTTTCTACCAGTTGGCTCACTTCCTATGAAGTTCTCCTGGCCACATCTAATATTGACTACATTCTGTGGCTTGTTTAAATCCTTCTGTCTTTCTCCCAGAAACTCCTAACAAAAATCACTGTGGGTGCAATTGCTGGATTTGACTGTACAATTTATGACTCCCTAAAAAGATCCCAAAGAAAGCCATTTAGTTAATACTTATTTTATTTTGTTTGTAGATGGCTCTTACTTAAACCTGATCCTATGATCTCTCATTACCAACTGGATATGCTGTAACCCCCTCTTCTGAGCTCTTCCTGAGGCTATCTCCACTCAACAAGCTAAGTTAATTACTCTTATTAAAGCCTGTAAACTAACTTCAGGAAAGTCTTCCAACATTTATATTGTTTCTAGATTTTTGTGTTATAGATGATTTTGGTATGTTATGGAAACAATGAAGATTTTTAACTTCTTCTGGAACCACCATAACAAATGGAACTTGGAACTTTGGTAGTGGACTGTTCTGGTTACCTAGTACTGCTCTGACAAGGATATACCACAAATGGGATGGCCTTAACAAACAGGAGTTTATTCTCTTACAGTTTGGAGGCTTTAAGTCCAAGTTCAAAGTGCCAGGCTCTAGGTGCTGGGTGAAAGCCCCTCAATTTTGGGCTTCAGCTCTGCCTGCAGCGCCTGGCCCACTGAAACTAGTGGCATTTCTTTACTCAGACAGCTGCTGGCTGCTGAGACTGAGAAGCCCAAGGTTGACAAGTAAAAAGGCACAGTCCCGATATTACCGAATCACATGACAGACCATTAATTCAAGTCCATCATAAGTCCCAAGGTCGGCAGAGCATGGCAGG
The DNA here is from genome assembly GCF_000298275.1 of Orycteropus afer afer. Taxonomy (NCBI): domain Eukaryota; kingdom Metazoa; phylum Chordata; class Mammalia; order Tubulidentata; family Orycteropodidae; genus Orycteropus; species Orycteropus afer. The sequence goes on along the minus strand of NW_006921826.1, from coordinate 214,608 downwards.
CTGCTGAACAACGATGCGGCTACATGCAGGGTTCAAGGTGCCATAAGTTAGAGACCATTCCCAAAGCTGCTTCTTATATACAGGAAGACCACATCCCAAAACAGCTACTCAGCTGCTTGTGGTAGATCACACCATGGTGTTGATTGCCAGTCTCATCATGGGGAATAACTACCACCAGCTGCCCAGCCACTCAACCAGGGCCAGCCAAGTTGACACACAAACATAACTACCACATGGACCTTTCAGAGGCTCTGTTAAATTTATTCTGAAATTGCTGTTATAAAAATACAAGCTCATCAACCAAAAGGAGTACTCCAAACAGAGGAAATTAGAGAGAGAATTTTCTTGCTGACAAAGCAGCCAAATGAGCTGCCTCTGACATTTATCATTGCCCCCATGATAAAAAAGGGAATCATCTCATTAATTGCCTACTGTCAGTTACTGCCAGTCCTAACTCTTATGACTTAATTTCAGAATGACTTTTAAAATATTAACAATTGGCAGAAACCAAGGAACTTGACCTATGAAGAAGAGCAGTATGTTCTCAAGACTGAGTGACTATATTACGGACAGGACTGGCCCAAAAGCCTGTCCTACCAAAATTTCTACACATTCTTGTGATCAGGACCTTACACGAAGAATCCCACACAGGATGAAATAAAGTGATTGAAATTTTAAAGAAATATTGGTGGGGTCAATTTATGGAAGGCACTGAGCATGTCATTTCCCATTGCTCCATTTGCCTTCACCACAACCCAGGCAAACATTTTAAGATCTCACCTGAAAAATACCCTTTGTTTTCTGGGCCTACGCTTGAGTAGCAGTTAGATATTATCCTGTTCCTACCCTCTAATGGCTATAAATATGTATTACTGATGATCTGTAGATTTTCACTTTGGGTAGAGGCTTTCCCCTGCCATTGTACAATTGCATCATTTTAGCCAAGAAACTTCTTGAAAATATCATCCGCACTTGGGGAGCACCGAAAATCCTTTTTAGGGACAGGGGAACTCATTGCTCTGACGCAATTATTTGAGAGATATGTTGAATTTTTCCTATGTTTTCAGAGGCTATATTGTTCTCAACATCTCCAGTCTTCTGACCTTATGGAAAGGACAAATGATGTAATAAAAACTCAGCTGGCCAAACTTTGTGCAACTCTGGATTTACCTTGGACTATAGTTCTTCCTGGAGCTCTGGTAGTATAGTTCCAAGGCACTTGACTGCTAACCAGAAGGCTGGAGGTTCAAACCCATTAGCCACTCCTTGGAAGGAAGGTTGGGCAATCTACTTCTGCAGTGATACCACCTTGGAAACTCAAAGAGGGGTCGCTATGAGTCGGGTCCAACTCGACGGCACATAAAAACAGCAATAGTTCTTCCTTAGTCCTCTTAAATTGCAGATTAACCCATTTGGACCCCATAAACTTACTCTACATGAAATAATTACTGGAAGACCTATGGCCCTCCCTTATGTTGCCTATGTTGACTCTAATATTTTGCAACCTAAATTATTAATATATTATCAGCATTAGATTCAATATTCTAAAGAATATTTTTCACAAATCAAGAAAGCTTTTGATACCAAAAATCAGAGCTTCAAATATTACTCACTATATTACTCAGAGACTATGCAGACTGGAAAAAACTTCAATTAAAAGACTTCCTTGAACTCCTTTGGAAAAGACCATATCTTATTTTCCTTACTAGCATATGTGCTTTGAAATTACAGGGAGTTAAGACTTGAATCTACTCGTCCCAATTAAAGAAAGCCAAGGCACATTTATGGACTTGCCAAACTCTGGACCATTGAAAATCACTTGAAATGCCCAAGTAGCCAGAAGCAGACACAGTTTGAGGAAGATAGTTAGCCCTCAAACCACTTAACAAGACTTTATGCAAACTGCTGAAATATTTGGACTTTTCTTTATAAATGTAGCTTTCTTATGTTAGTTTATTGTATACCTGTGGTCTTATTTCCTAATAGTTTTGTTCACTATGAAAGTGCAGTTAAGTCTTATTCTACCCCCCCCACCTCCCTTTTTAAAATTGTGCTCTGAGTGCAAATTTACATTGCAAAATTTGTTTTACACTCAACAGTTTGTGTACACTTGATTTCACACCCTGATTGCCATCCCTGACCATAACACATTTTCCTCTCCTCCCAACCCTGTGACCCGCCCCCCCCCATGCCCTTCTTATGTGTGTACTCCTGTCTGTCCACCTTCCCCTCCTTGTGAATGCTGCCCCTCTAGTACCCCATGACCAATTGCTCTAGGGGGTGTATCTTCCTAGAGTAGGTTGGGTGTTCTGCATGTAGGTCTTTCTACTTTTGGGCTGAGAGCTGATCCTTGGGAGTAAGTCAAATCCCAGGCCCAAAGGGTATCCCAGGGCTGTGGTCTAGGGGGTCTCACCAGACTCCATATGACCAGTAATTCTGGTCATTTTTGTGTTTGAATTGTGTTCCACAGTTTTTCTACCACTCTATCCAGGATCTCCAGTTTTTAACCCTTCCTGAGTGGTTGGCATTGGTACCTGGGCACCATCTAGTTCTTCTTGTCTCAAGGTCCATCATATCCTTGGACTAACTGTTTCCAAATGGCTTTTATTTTCTTCACTCTTCTTTGCTTCAGATGAGAGAAGACCAACAGTTGCGTCTTAGATGGCTACTCGAAAGCTTTTAAGACCCTAGTTGCTATGCACCAAAGTAGGTTGTGGAACAAGATTTTTATGTACTATGTTGTGCCAGTTGAGCTTGGTGTCCCCCAATACTATGGTACTGAGGTGGCAGGCCTGGTGATTCTCTCTCCCAAGGTGTTTGGCTGTCTCTGAAAGATTACTCCAACTCTGTCTTCTGTTGCTATTGTAATGAGTATGGCTAATTTTGTATTACTAATATTTATGCAAGATTATCTTCAGCTAAATCTATCCTTGGTCTAGGGTACATTCCTATTCGCTGAACCCCACCTGATCTTATCAGTTGTCCATGCATTTGTCTGTAGCCTGGTGTTTGTTGTTAGTGGCAATGCAGTATTGTGCATATATTAGTATTTGCTTTTATTGTCTATATTTTATGTGTGCTGCTAAAGAGGCAGGGAGGCGGCATCGTCTGACCTCCTCTAACTCCACAAGAGGAAGACAGAATCACCATCAGCAGCCCAAGGCTTGTTCTTATGAGGCCAGATATGCCACCATCCTCCAGTCCTCTTATTAACCTTGGCACTAACTGTTCCTCCTGCGGCACCAACCACCTCTCTGCTGGGTTCAGTAATTCACTGCAGTGGCCACACAGAACTCATAGATTATGAGGTTTATTAGGGAAGCAACAGGCTACAATTCAAATTCAGGAAAGTGCTCAATCTCTCAGCCAGCAGTCTCTCTGTTGGCAGTCTCTCTCACAGCTGGCAGTCTCTCTCAGTAGCATGTCTCTCTCTCTCTCTCAGCAGCACATCTCTCTCATGTCGCTCTCTCGGCAGCACGTTTCTCTCAGGACCACGTCTTTCTCAGCTGGCAGTCAGAGAGAGACTCTTTCTGCCTCTAGGAGCGCTCCTTTTGAGCCTGGCAGAGTGGCCAAAACCAACCAGTCCCAAAATCAGAGTTCTACACACTTGAGAGAGAGCAAACTTTCCAGAAGATTGCTTTGTGATGCTCCAACAGAAATACACCAGGTGGATAACTTTCACAATCATCTACTCAGTTGCTCATGGCAACGTGGGAGTTACAAAGACTATGGCTGGAAAAGCCATACCATGTAATTTACTACAGCACATGTGCATTTCAGTGACCTTCCTTTCCCCTATGTTTTAATGCTGGTCACAGACTCTTTCCATACCGTCCCTCCCCTTACTCAAATCAATATGTGACTCTCAACTAGTCCAAAAATTTCCCCTCCTCTTCCTTCCCATCACCAGTAACCCACAAAGTGAGTTCCCTTCCCTAAGCAAACCCTTCCTTGACTTTTTACAGTAATGGGCTCATACAATATTTGTCAGCATAATGTCCTCCAGATTCATCTGTGTTGCTTCACATATTCTTCATTATTCTTTAATGAAGATGATTCACATATTCTTCATTATTCTTTAATGTAGCATAGTATTCCATTGTGTGAATGTACCATAATTTGGTTATCCATTCATCCATTGAGGGGCATTTAGGTTGTTTCCATCTCTTTGCTATAGTGAACTGTGCTGCAATGGACATGGATGTAAGTATGTCTGTTCATTTCCTGTCTCTCATTTCTTCTGGATATATTCCTAGTAATGGAATTGCTGGATCAAATGGTTTTCTGTTTTCAGTTTTTTTAAGCAAATGTCATACCATTTTCCACAATGATTGTACCATTTTGCATTCCCACCAGCAGTGTATGAGAATTCCAATCTCTCAACAACCTCACCAGCGTTTATACCTTTCTGTCTTTTTGAACTTTGTTATTATTACTGGAATGACATGATATTTCATTGTAGTTTTGATTTGCATCTCTTTAATGGCTAATGATTGTGAGCATTTCCTCATATGTTTGTTGGCTGCCAATATATCATCTTTAGTGAAGTGTCTGTTCATGTCCCTTGCCCATTTTTTAATTGAATTGTTTGTCTTTTTGGCATTGAGGTGTTGAAATTTTCTGTAAATTTTGAAGATAAGTCCTTTGTCAGATATGTCATAGCCAAGTATATTTTTTTCCCCAATCTGTAGGTTCTCTTTTTCTGTTTTGGAGAAGTCTTTCAATGCACATACTAATTTAATTTTTAAAAGGTCCCAGTTATGCAGCTTCTTTTCCACTGCCTGTGCATTTTGGGTTATGCTTGATAGTCTATTTATGCCATAAACTAAGGCCTTTGGTTTGCCTCTATTTTATCTTTGATGAGCTTTGTAGTTTGGGGTTTTACAGTTAAGTCTTTGATCCAACTTGAGTTTGTTTTTGTTTGTGGGGTAAGGTATGGGTCTTGTTTCACTTTTCTGCAGGTGGATTTCCAATTTTGCCAGCCTCATTTGTTAAAGATGTTATCTCTCCCCCATTTAATGGATTTTGATCCTTTGTGAAAGTTCAGCTGTCCATAGATGGATGGGTCTATTTCTGGGTTTTTTATTCTGTTCCACTGGTCTGTCTGTCTATCATTTTACCAATACCACGCTGTTTTAATTACTGTGCATGTATAGTAGGTTTTGAGATCCAGGAGTGTGAGACCTCCCACTTTGCTTTTCTTCTTCAGCAGTGTTTTGCTTATCCAAGGTCTCTTTCCTTTCCATATGAAGTTAATAATTGATTTTTCCATGTCTTTAAAAAATGTTGATGGTATCTGGATCAGGATTGTGTTGAGTGTGTAGATTGCTTTAGGTAATATTGACATATTCACAATATTCAGTCTTCCCATCCATGAACAAGGTAGGTTCTTCCATTTGTGTAGATCCCTTGTAATTTCTTGTAGTAGTGTTGTGTAGTTTTCTTTGTATAGGTTTTTTGCACCTCTGGTAAGATTCATTCCTAGATATTTCATCTTTTTAGTAGCTATTGTAAATGATATTGTTTTCATTATTTCCTTTTTGGAGGACTTTTTGTTGATGTATAGGAATCCACCTGATTTTTCTATGTTGACCTT
>NW_006921826.1:204850-208912 GCF_000298275.1 Orycteropus afer afer | reverse complement strand
TATATTGCTGAGTCTCTTGGGTTTTCTATTATAAGATCATGTCATCTGCAATTAGAAATAGCTTTACTTCCTCTTTGCCAATTTGGATGCTTTTTATTTCTCTTTATTGTCTTATTGCCCTGGCTAGGACTTCCAATAAAATGTTAAATGAAAGTGGTGACAGACGATATCCTTGTCTGGTTCCTGTTTGCAAGGGGAACGATTTGAGTCTTTTGCCGTTAACAATTATGATGGCTCTTGGCTTTGTGTATATGCTCTTTATTATGTTGAGGAATTTCCCTTCTATCCCTATTTTGCTGAGAGTTCTGAGCAGGAACAGATGTTGGATTTTTTCAAATGTCTTTTCTGTGTCAATTGATATGATCATATGGTTCTTTTCCTTTGTTTTGTTTATGTGGTAGATAACATTCTTTTTCTGATGTTGACCATCCTTGCATACCTGGTATGAATCCTACTTGGTCAGGATGTATTATTTTTTTTTGATATGTTGTTGATTTCTGTTGCCTAGGATTTTGTTGAAGATTTTTGCATCTATATTCATGAGGAATATTGATCTGAACTTTTTCCTTTTTAGTGGTGTCTTTGCCTGGTTTTAGAATCAGTGTTATGCTTACTTCATAAAATGAATTTGGGAGTATTCTATCTTTTTCTATGTTCTGGAATAGTTTGAGTAGTATAGGTGTCAACTCTTCCCTAAATGTTTGGTAAAATTCTCCAGTGATGCCATCTGGGCCAGCACTTTTTCTTGTGGGAAGTTTTTTAATGACTTTCTAAATTTCTTCTTTTGTTATGGGTCTGTTCAAGTATTCTATCTCTGACTAGGATAGTTTAGGTAGGTCTTCTATTTTTAGAAACTTGTCCATCTCTTCTAGGTTCTCGAATCTGTTGGAGTACAGTTCTTCATGATATTCTCTCAATATCTTTTTTAATTTCAGTTAGTTCTGCTGTGATTTCACCTTTTTCATTTATTACTCATGTTTTTTCATCTTCTCTTTCTTTTTCTTTGTTAGACTTGCCAATGGTTTGTCAATTATGTTCATCTCTTTGAAGAACCATCTTCTTGTTTTGTTGATTTTCTCTCTTTTGTTTTTTTCTGTTTCATTTATTTCTGCTCTGATCTTTCCATACTTCTGGACACTGTAGGTTTCTTTTGTTGCTCTCTTTTTAATTGTTGGAGTTGTTGAGTTAGAGTGTTGATTTTGTTTCCTTCCTCTCTTTTGATGTGTTTATTTATTGCCATAACTTGACCTCTAATACTGCTTTTGCTGTGTCCTAGGTTTTGGTAAGATGTATCTTCATTTTTGCTTGTTTCTAGGAATTTTTTTTTTTTTATTTCACACTTTATTTCTTTTGTTACCCAGTAGTTTTTGAGCAGTATACTATTCAGTTTCTACATATTTGGTATTTTTTCCTTGATCCTCCTATGATTGATTTCTAATTTGATAGCATTATGATCTGAGAAGATGCTTTGCAATATTTCAATGTTTTTAAATTTATTGAGGCTTGTTTTGTGTCATAATATATGGCATATTTTGGAGAATGATTAATGTGCACTGGAGAAGAATGTGTATTGTGTTTTTGTTGGGGGAGTGCTCTGTATATGTCTATGTGGTCACGTTGGTTGATTGTGTTGTTCAATTCTTCTGTATCTTTGTTGAGTTTAGTTGTTCTGTCCCTCATTGAAAGTCGTGTATTAAAGTGTCCTACTATTATTGTAGGAGCTCTGGTAGCATAGTGCCTAAGGCACTTGACTGCTAACCAGAAGGCTGGTGGTTCAAACCCACCAGCCACTCCTCGGAAGCAAGGTTGGGCATTCCTGCTTCCGTAGTCATACTGCCTCAGAAACCCAAGGAGGGGTCGCTATGAGTCGGGGCCAACTCGATGGCAAATAATAACAACAACAACAACTATTATTGTAGAGTTGTCTATTTTTCCTTTCAATTCAGTTGATATTTGCTTTATGTATTTTGGAGCACTTTCATTAGTGCATAGATATTAATTACAGTGATTTCTTCATGGTCAATTGATCCTTTTAACTCAACTTATTGCTGTTGAGTTGATTGCAACTCATAATGACCCCTCCTTGGGTTTCTGAGGTAGTATCTCTACAGAACTAGATTGCCCAGTCTTCCTTCCGAGGAGTGGCTGGTGGATTTGAATCACTAGCCTTCTTGTTAGTAGTCAAATGCCTTAGATACTACACCAATTGATCGTTATAATATCATATAATGATCTTATTTGTCCCTTAATCTGTTCTTCACCTTGAAGTCTATTTTATCAGATATCAATATTGCCATTCTTGTTCTTTTTTGGTTTCCATTAGCTTGGTATATTTTTTTCCACCTCATAATTTTTAATTTGTTTTAATCTTTGTGTCTAAGATGGGTCTCCTGTAGGCAGCGTATCAATCAGTCTTCTTTTCTTATCCAATGTGCCACTCTCTTTCTCTTGACTGGTGCATTTAGTCCATTCACATCGAGTGTAATTATTGATTGGTATGAATTTATTGTTGTCATTCTATTGTGGTTTTGTTTTGTTGTTGGTAATTCCCTTGTTTTAAATATTTTTCTGTGCTAAGCTCATTTTGTCATCAAATGTTTCTTCTCTTTTCTTCATTATTGTTGGTTTTGTGCTTACTAAGCCCATATGTTCTTCTTCTTTCTGAGTTTGCTTAAGGGGATTGTTAATTTTCTTTTTGGTTACCTTGAAATAAATTCTTGTCTTCTTATGTTTGGAACAGTCAGTTCTATAAAGACATTGTCTTGTCTTACTCTCTATTTGGAAGTTTTGTCATCAGAGCTTTTATTCCCTGCATTTGCTTTGTTGCTGATGTCATCTGCAGATTGACTCACTTGTTTCTTTGTGTACATTGTTTTATGAGTTTATTTTGAGCATCTGTTTCTGGTGTGGTTTCTAAGTGGTCATGTCAAGTGTCCTAATTTTAGTTTGTTGCTCTTTGCTATGGGTTCTCTATTGTAGGGACTATCTTTAAAATTTCTTGTGGGGTTGGTCTGTTTTTCACAAATTCCCTTAATTTCTGTTTATTTGAGAATTTCTTGATTTCACCCTCATATTTGAGGGACAATTTGGCTGGATATAGAATTCTTGGTTGGAAGTTCTTTTCCTTCAGGGCCATCCCATTGCCTTCTTGCCTGTGTGGTTTCTGCTAAGTAATCAGAACTTTGTCTCATTGGTTGTCCATTGTAGGTGACATTTCTTTTTTCTTAAGTTGCTCTCAAGATTCTTTCTTTGTCTTTGGTTTTGGACAGTTTGATTATGATATGTCTTGGTGACTTTCTTTTGGGATTTATCTTGTATGGAGTTCATTTAGCTTCTTGGACAGATATCTTTTCTTCCTTTCTGATATGGGGGAAATTTTCTGTTAGCAAGTCTTCCACAATTTTTTTTTTGTTGTTTCCTCTTGTTCTGGTATCCCAATGAGGTGCATGTTTTTTCTTTTCATGTCATCCCACATAACTCTTAGATTCTCTTCTTCATTTCTCTTAAATCTTTGTTCTAATTTTTCTTCATACAGTCTGGTGTCAAGGGATTTGTCTTCTTGTTGGGAAATGAGTTCCTTGGCCAGTTCTAGTCTACTCTTTTGTCCTTCCACTGTGTTGTCTAACTATGTAATTTTAGTGTAACTACTGTTTTTGTATGAGTTCTAATTGTGTATTTATCTTGTTTTTTTTTGTTTTCAAATGGTTTTTCCTAGGTACTGTCTGTCTTCTCCTTGATTCTGTTTGTGGTTTCCTTGAGCTTTTGTAGAGTCCTAATACATATTTTTCAAATTCCTTCTCAGATAATTCTAATGTCTGTGCTTCTTCCATGACAAATAATTCTTTAGCTTGGGGTTTTATTTCTATTGTCTTATTCTGTTGGTTTTTTTTTTTTTTTTTTTTTTTTTTTTTTTTTTTTGAGTTTGTCTGTGGGTATCTGGACATTTTGAAGTATTTGTTTTTAATATTTAGTTATATATTGATTTGTTTCACCCTGACTTTATGTTTAACTATATTTGAAAGTGTGGAGCAGGTGTACTTTCTCAGTTATTAATTTTGGTGT
>NW_006921826.1:202728-204750 GCF_000298275.1 Orycteropus afer afer | reverse complement strand
AATACATATTTTTCAAATTCCTTCTCAGATAATTCTAATGTCTGTGCTTCTTCCATGACAAATAATTCTTTAGCTTGGGGTTTTATTTCTATTGTAAGATTTTGTTGCAAGTATTTTTTTTTTTTTTTTTTTTTTTTTGTTTTTGAGATTGTCTGTTGCTTTCTGGACATTTTGAAGTAGTTGTCTTTAATTGTTAGTTATATATTGATTTGTTTCACCCTGACTTTATGTTTAACTATATTTGAAAGTGTGGAGCAGGTGTACTTTCTCAGTTATTAATTTTGGTGTATTGAGTTGCTCTCCAATTTTTTTTGTGTTGGTGGGATCACTGGTAGAGATGTGGATGCACATCTCTGTCCATCATGATGGGGATTTGGAGTTGGGATGAGCAGAAGTTGTGGTGGTTTAATATATTCCTTCTATTGAATGAGGCAGGGGAGAGGGGAAAAAAAAGAGAAAGAAAAGAGGGGAAAAAAAAGGTGGTAGTAGCAAGTCCCCGTTTTTGACATTTGGACAAGATGCTGCTGCCTCAGGCAGTTTGGTCTGTGTTTTCCTGTGATGGCTACTAATGATGATGTCTTGTTGTCAGTCACAGACCTGCAGTTCAAAATTGATAAGAGACCCCAATGGCTAGACAGCCTCTACTTTCCACTTGGATCAGAAAGCCTCAAAAACCCTGCATCCTGGTCCACTCTGTGTTCAAAATCAGTCATGGAAGAATTGAACCCCAGCCCACTGCTGTGAGCTCTCTCTGGGGCTCTGTCTGCTCAGAATGAGTTTCTTCCTTCCCCCTACTCCTTTCTGAGCTCTGCAGCAGCCTGAGCCAAGGGGAGTTATGATTTGTTTCCCAGTGAGTTTATCTAGTCACTCAGCTCAGCACCCAAGGTCTCCATCGGAAGTGCCCAGTGTGGATATTCCAAGTCCCCACCACCTCTGTGGTTCTATGGTTTTTTTTCCCCCTTCCTCTTTCTCTCTGCTGATCCTTTTGTTTTGCTAATGTGTCTTCTGCTTCTCTATCTCCCAGTCTCTTCACCAGCTAGGCAGGTTCATTTATTTTTCCCAGTCGTTTAACTTGCTCTTTTTATTTGCCTCTACCAAATCTGGTATCTTATCTTCTCCCTAGTTTTTCACAACTCCAATACTACTTTTTCTATCTGCTATACCATAGTTATGCAGGAATTAAGATGCTAGAGGGCACAAATTTGTGGCCTACAGGTATGATGTCATCTTCCCTATTATTTTTTTTTTGGAAACAATTTCTCTTGATATTTGGAGAGAAAATGCATTTGTTGAATCACCCCAATCAGTAGCTAGTGCCAGTAATTTGAATGTTGTATTTGTCATCCCTGTATACAATCTGTACATGGAAATTCATATCTACTAGCTTCTTCCATATTAAATTACAGCCTTATTTTTGATGTGACTGTCAACTTTAAGTTTTCTAAGCAGGCCATATGTGTTAGACTGTAGCATCCCCTGTACTATAAACCCAACCTCAGGTATCTTGATTTAATTTAGCCTGAACTGTAGGAAAGAACTGCTCTGAAGCTGCTTGTAACCCTTCTGACTATCAAAGAGAATTTTTGATCTCATATGATAAACATGCTAGATTTTGGAAAGATATCATGTGACAAATGTAACAGTGTTCCTGAGAATACAAAAGCACATTTCCATTGAGATGCTGACTTGGTTAAAACTGGAATGACTGTCCAACTGTAATTATTTACAGTTGTAAATTATTTGTAATAATTTTTTAATAATTCTTTAATGAAAAATAGTCTCAAAAGTGTCAATCTAACTATCCCCTCCTAAAACAATGTTACCAGAAAATGTATGATTTGGGACCCTTATGAATATGTTGTTGTTGTTGTTGTTATGTGCCATTGAGTCGGACCCGACTCATAGCGACCCCTCCTTGCATTGCCGAGGCAGTATCACTATGGAAGTAGGATTGCCCAACCTTCCTTCTGAGGAGTGGCTGGTGGGTTTGAACCGCCAGTCTTCTGGTTAGCAGTCAAGTGC
>NW_006921826.1:194363-200678 GCF_000298275.1 Orycteropus afer afer | reverse complement strand
AATGGATGAAGATCGATCAGTTCTTTTTGGTACAGTGACTCTGTGTATTCCTGCCATCTTCTCTTGATGTTTCCTGCATCATTCAATATTTTGCCCATAGTTTATTATGTAGACAATATTATAATTCCAGATTTCCTTTTAGCTCAACAAGGAGGAGTTGATTGCTAATATCACTTACTGTTCCTGGGTAAATACCTCTGGGAGGCAGAATAAGACCTAACAAAGATCTGTTGGCTGCTTGGTTGCATTCAAAAACTCTTATGACTGTTCCTTCTATTTTGATATTTTCAGCTGGTTGCCCAATGACATTGGTTCTAGGTTTTGTTCAATATTGCAAACTGGATTTGTACTATTAATTTTAATAATGACTGTTATAGGACTAATTGAATGTACTATGAAATGTTTGTCTAGTGCTAGTACTAAAATTGAACCTGCTTGAACTATGCATAAAGTTTTGTACTTTAGAGTAACTGAACCCATAGAATGGAGTTTAAAATCAGTTTGATTTTTCACCCCTCAAATTAAACAAAGAAGACTTTCTTTGCTGTTTTGTTTGAGCTTTCTCTACATTCGTTCTTCCAATTCAGGCTTGTCTGCTGCCAGGACTCCCACAGTAATCTTCTTACCCTAAAGATGGTAGCCATTACCTTGGCAAGGTGAAGAAAAAGGATTAACTTTCCTTTGACTTATGTCACTTTATTCTTGGGACAAAGCCTTTGTGGAAGATGGGATAATCAATTGTGGGTGATCTGTGCATCCTAGTGGCAGATTTATCAAAAGGGGGGACTGTGTTAGTCAGCTCTAAATACAGAGTCACTTGGAGTGGATTCTCACTAAGGAGTTAACTTGTGCTGCCAAAAGGAAAAACAAATCAGGAGAAATCTAAATAATGTGACTGCTTTCAGAAAATGTGTGGTTAAATTGCAATTAGAATGTTCCAGGAACCTCATAACAAAAACTTTCTTGTGCAAAGTGGTCTCAGGAAAACTGCTTACATGTTGTTTTGAACAGGTTGGTTCCAAGAAGTGTGAAATATTTTTGAAATATTTTATCATCTTTCAAATGAAACTTCTGGGGTCTTGTCGATAATCTTGTGACTGATTAGACAAGGATCTATGTTTTTCAGCCAATCAGAAAAGTTGTCTGTTAGTTCTTGCTATTTCTGTATTTAAAGGGTAATTTTTGCATTATGCTGCCCAACTATGACAGTTGTATTCCCCATCATCCCCCACCCCCTTTTTTTTAAACTCCTAGCAGAATACTGGGTTTTCTTCTTTGAGAGTACACAAATCTAATCATGTGAAAATTTAATTTTTAGAAATCTGAATATGAGGAGAGGATTGTGTTCTCTCCATGATACAGGAAGGAAGGAGACTTGGTTATATTGAATGCTTTCATATCTAATTAACTGCTTTCTCAAACCCATCCCCACACCAAGCTAAGTTCTTAAGCATGGGTAAAGAAGGATACAAGTGACTGACCTTGTTCTTTCTCAACCTCCCTTGTCCTTGCTCCACTCCATCATGGCAGGGGACCACACTTTTTTTCTCACATCATCTCTATCTTCTTAAGGGCATAAATTCATGGTTTATTCTTAATGGTAAACAAGCTACTTTCTGCTAAATTACAGACCAAATCCAACCCATGGGCATCAAGTCAAATTCCAGTTCATAGTAACTCCATAGCACAAAGTAGACTGTCTCATAGAGTTTTCATAGATGTAAATCTTTGTGAAAGCAAATTGCCTTGTCTTGTCCCATGGAGTGGCTATTTGGTTTGGACCATGAACCTTTTGGTTAGCAGCTGAATGCTTTTTTTTTTCCTCCAAAGGCTGAGATTATAACTATGGAATATTTGAAACCAGGGACAACCTAGCATGAAAATGCATTGATTTCAAAAAAGGATAAATCATGACTCTCAAACAATTATAGGCCATTAATAATGCTAAAATGTATTTTCTTATTAGGTGAGAAACTTGTTTCTTACGCAGTCAATGTGGGAATTCAGTTGAACTTCCTTAGGATATAATTTGCATTTATATGGCAGAAATTATTTGCATTACTATTAAATTTCTATGGTTAAGGTCTATCTCCACATAGTTGTAAAACAGGCTAGTCAAAAAAAAAAAAAAAAAAGATGCAGAGAGCCCTGAAGCATGAACTTATTACTGAATTCCACAGTTTTTCTCAATTTATCTTAGAGGTTTTTATATTAAAAGAACTATCCTATTACTGTTTGTCCATCTTCTTGAGTCTACCTGAATGTCCTAATTTGACCTTTCCTGTAAATGATTGCTTTTTCCTTAAAGAGGCACTCTTTAAGAAGTTTCTCAGGCCCTAATGTGAATCATATATTCTGGAGTGAAATATATCTGAGTTTTGTTAAAGGTTAAAATTAATAACACACATCTTTGATTTTAAGAATTTTCTTATCCACAAAACCAAATGTTAACAGAAAATGTCTGACTCAAATGCCAAAGCATTGATTTGTTTCTGCCAGAAGCTGCTCATAAGCAACATAAATTTGTTCGTTCCTGATCAAAAAGTATAATCAGAACAAAATCATTACCTCCTGATTTAACAAAAAAGACTGTTGTTGTTATTATATGCCATCGAGTCAGTCCTGGACCCATACTGACCCCTCCTTAGGTTTCTAAGGCAGTATCACTACAGAAGTAGATTACCCCATCTTCCTTCCGAGGAGTGGCTGGTGGGTTTGAACCACCAGCCTTCTGGTTAGCAGTCAAGTGCCTTAGGCACTATAATACCAGAGCTCCTGTTGTTGTTAGGTGCCATTAAATCAGTTCCAACTCATAGTGATCCTATGCATAATAGAATGAAACATTGGCCTTTCCTGGAGCATTCTCACCATAATTCAAAGGCATTAATTCTTCTTCAGTCTTTCTTATTGATTATCCAGCTTTTACATATATATGAAATTGAAAATACCATGGTTTGGGTCAGGAACACTTTAGTCTTCAAGGTGACATCTTTGTGTTTTAACACTTTAAAGAGGTCTTTTGCAGAAGATTTGTCCAATGTAATATGTCATTTGGTTTCTGGACTGCTGCTTCCATGAGCATAGATTGTGGATCCAAGTAAAATGAAATTTTTGACAACTTAATTCTTTTCTCTGTTTATCATGATGTTGCTTATTGGTTCAATTGTGAAGATTTTTGCTTTCTTTGCATTAATATGTAATCCATTCTGAAGGCTGTAGTCTTTGATCTTCATCAGTAAAAAATTGAATGACAGAGGAAGCATCAAAAGAGGATGGAATACACAGAATCACTGTACCAAAAAGAAGTAGTCAACATTGAACCATTTCAGAAGGAATCACATGATCAAGAACTGATGGTACTAAAGGAAGAAGTCCAAGCTGCAATGAAGTCATTGGTGAAAAACAAAGATCCAGGAACTGATGGAATATCAGTTGAGATGTTTCAACAAATGGATGCAATGCTGAAAGTTCTCCCTCATCTATACCAAGAAATTTGGAAGACAGAAGCTATCTATCTGGCCAACTGGCTGGAAGAGATCCAAACATGTGCCCATTCCAAAGAAAGGTGATCCAACAAAATGTAGAAATTATCAAACAAAAATAATCTAAACTCTCCTAATTTAAATCTCAAAAAGGTGTTGCTTCAGATGGATGAAGGACAAAATCAGTTTTTGTTCTGGTTACTGGGTGCCGCTCTGACAAGAATATACCACAAATGGGATGGCCTTAACAAAAAGGAGTTTATTCTCTTACAGTTCAGGAGATTTTAAGTCCAAGTTCAAAATGCCAGGCTCTAGGGGATGGGCAAAAGCCCCTCAACCTTGGGGTCCAGCTCTGCCTCCTGCTCCAGGCCCACTGGAGCTAGAGGCATTTCTTCACTCAGACAGCTGCTGGCTGCTGAGGCTGGGAAGCCCCAAGGTTGACAAGTAAAAAGGCACAGTCCTGATGTAACCAAACCACACGGCAGGCCATTAACTTAAGTCCATTGTAAGTCCCAAGGTCAGAAGAACATAGTAAGTTGCTGAGCAACGACATGGCTACACACAGGGTCCAAGTATGCCATAGGCTAGAGACCATTCCCAAGGTTTCTCCTTATATACAGGAAGCAGACCACATCCCAAAGGCAGCTACTTAGCTGCTTGTGGTAAATCCCACCATGGAGTTGATTGTCAGTCTCATCATGGGGAATAACTACCACCAGCTGGCCAGCCACTCTAAGTCCATTGTAAGTCCCAAGGTCAGCAGAACATAGTAAGCTGCTGAGCCATGACACGGTTACACACAGGGTCCAACCATGCCATAGGCTAGAGATCATTCCCAAGGCTTTTCCTTATATACAGGAAGCAGATCACATCCCAAAGGCAGCTACTCAGCTGCTTGTGGTAGATCCCACCATGGAGTTGATTGTCAGTCTCATCATGGGGAATAACTACCACCAGCTGGCCAGCCACTCAACGAGGCCCAGCCAAGTTGACACACAAACATAACTACGACAGCTTTTGACCTAGTATCTGTTGATCTCAGTAAAAGGGGGGTTGTTGTTGTTGTTGTTGTTATGTGCTGTCAAGTCAGACCCGAATCATAGCAACCTCTCCTTGGGTTTCCGAGGCAGTATTACTACGGAAGTAGATTGCCCCATCTTCCTTCCAAGGAGTGGCTGGTGGGTTTGAACCACCAGCCTTCTGGTTAGCAGTCAAGTGCCTTAGGCACTATGCCACCAGAGCTCCCTAAAAGGGGGGTAGAGTTCAATAAATCATGTTAAGATT
Organism: Orycteropus afer afer; assembly: GCF_000298275.1. Taxonomy (NCBI): domain Eukaryota; kingdom Metazoa; phylum Chordata; class Mammalia; order Tubulidentata; family Orycteropodidae; genus Orycteropus; species Orycteropus afer. The sequence goes on along the minus strand of NW_006921826.1, from coordinate 195,912 downwards.
AGCTAATGGTTGATCTGTTTTTTTTTTTCCTCCTCTTCTCTTTATAGCTTCATTGTAATCACCTACTTTGAGCCATCTGCTTTTTTTTTAGTTTTCGTTTTTGTATCAGATTTTTGTATCTCCCTATATACATGCAGAGTAATAACTATTCAAAAAACTCAACTCACTGTTTTCTAGTAGATTTGACTCATAGTGACCTCTCCTTGAGTTTCTGAAGCAGTACCTCTATGGAAGTAGATTGTGCAATCTTTCTTCTGAGGAGTGGCTGGTGGGTCATTGCCTGAGGTAGATGGAAGACATTGCTGAATGTTTTCAGGAATTTCCCCAACCACCCATTGTTGCTACTAGACCTATAACTAAAATTAAGTCCAAACGAGCCTCGAAAGGTGAAATACAAAGTGTGACTGAGGAGGTGGTATGCTGCACCTGAAAAGATCTACTTGATTTTGCTATCATGTACAGACTGTGTGTTAGACTGGGTTCTCTAGAGAAACAAAACCAGTGAAGCTTATATATATGTATATATAGAGAAATTTATCTTAGGAAAATTGCTCACACACTTATACAAGCTGGTAAGTCCAAAGTTCCTGGATCAAACGTCAACCTGGAGGCTTTTCCACATCAAGCTGGAGACTTTTCCCAACTCTTGCAGCTGCAGGGGATGTGGAGCTCAAGGCTGGCAGGCAGTAAACTGGCTGTTGACTCCAATGAATGATGAATCCAAGATCTCCAGGCCAAACGGTGGATTGTTCACTCACAGACAGTTGTAGACAGGACAATGGAATCCTGATCCACAGAAGAATGTCTCTTTTCCCAGGATGTCCATAGATATACTGGAAACAGGCCACACCCCTAGGGAAACTCCCTTTCAACAGACTGGCTGCTCAAAACATATTCATCTGATCCCATCATGGGAATAACCACATCACAACAGCTTAAACCACACAGAACTGGGGTCCAGTCAAGTTGACACACAGTTCCAACTATCACAGTCCACCCCTTGTCAACTTGGCAGTTGTACACATCTTCGTAACCATATATAATCACTAAATAAGGACAATTATAAAGTCATATTTGCACCTAACATGATACATTAACACATATACAATCAAAATGCATTAACCTTATTTATATTTCACAGTTCATAACAGAAGGAAACAAAAATATTTGATGCACATATACAAGGAAGAAATATAACAATCACAGTCCTCGTTTCTGCAACTGGTCACGTGGTTGTAGCTGATATTCAGAACTACCTTCATCCACCACCCATTACATATTTCTCTTGCTCTCAGCAAGCACATCAGCTGATTGTGGTTCTTTGCCTGGTGGGGTGACACAAACCTTCATTCCTGAAGGTTCTGGGCCATTAGCAGTCATATCAAAATTGGGTTGCTGTAATTTTCCATTACAAGCCCCAGGCTTACAGGTGAGGAGAGACAACTCAGGGACACCCAAAGTAGCAAGCGGGAAGATCAGGAGAAAGGGGTTTAAAAGCCAGGAAGCCAGAGAAAAGAGCAGTCAGCTGAAGGGATTAGGTGAGGAGGGG
>NW_006921826.1:190129-190763 GCF_000298275.1 Orycteropus afer afer | reverse complement strand
TGGCCAGGTGGCATTCTTAATTTCCAGTTCAATGCAATCAGTATTGTGTCTCCAGGTGGGAGTGTTCCTCCCTTTGGGACTAAGATCTCCAGACCGGCAGAGCATAGGGTAGCAGGGACAGGAAGTAAAAATTTTTTGAGTGGGTCACTATGGCTAATATTGAGTGGTACCACTCCCATTTCCACCCCTTGGTTCCTGAACCTGTGAATCCTGGCTATTGGAGAAACAGAGCCATATATTGGACACTGGTTTAAAACATATACAACCTCCTGGAGAACATTGCCCCAACACTTCAAGGTATTCCCACCTAGCTGGTGCTGTATTTGTGTTTTTAAGAGGCCATTCCATCGTTCTATCAAGCCAGCTGCTTCAGGATGATGAAGCAGGGGAACATGGTAAGACCAGTGAATTCCATGAGAATAAGCCCATTGCTGCACTTCATTTGCTGTGAAATGAGTCCCTTGATCTGAAGCAATGCTGTGTGGGATATCATGACGGTGGATAAAGCATTCTGTAAGTCCATGGATGGTAGTTTTAGCAGAAGCATTGTGTGCAGGCAAGGTGAATTCATATCCAGAATAAGTATCTATTCCAGTAAGAAAAAAATGCTGTCCTTTCCATGATGGAAGTGGTC